>NC_134831.1:300000-530055 GCF_004210375.1 Tachypleus tridentatus | reverse complement strand
GCCTATATGTACCTTTTGTTGTGTACCAACATCGTAAACAGTAACGGAAGATTTTTATATAATCTTATCTTACACGTTGGAGGAGAGACCTTCCACATTTTTTCGGGGATTAATTGAACGCTTGACTGGAATTTGTGATTCAAAGTTCGACAATTGGAACTTGTTATCGTTCTCAACTACAAAATATAAAGTAAACCTGTAGTCACTGGAAATTAAACAGTTTAAATGAGTCTAAATAATTATACAAATTCAGATAATATTGTACACAAACCAGTGGACACATTTCTCTTTATGCGTGCTTATTTTACACATATTTTCTCTACGTTACATAGTTTTCTCTATGCACAGTTCCAAATATCCATACCTATTTGATAGTCACGCTGTAAAATAAAACTCTACATACTCGTCAAGCTTCTCGTTCGAAATATCGCGGAATTCCATAACTCAAAACTCGTCAGTTCAAATCCTCGTATCCACCAAATGGTTCTTACGATGGGTTCTTATTATGTACAAATTTTCTTAAAGTTTGTAAAACTGTAACAATGTGATATTTTTGTGTGTGTGTTAGTACATCAGGGTATACAACCAGTGTTTCTTTTCGTTCACTGGTGAATACGACCACATGCGCGCCACGTCACCGTTAGTTTGTTTGGAGGGTAGTGATACTAGGCCTAACCTAAGAAGAGCATTCTTATTTTCACTTACGTCGCTTGATTTACAGTGTCGGATGTAAAACAACGTCTTTAGCAAATTATGGTCCATTACTATATTAAAGTGAATGGACCTGTTACATCACAGCTTCATAAAACATTTAAGTATTTCGATATCTTTGGCGAAAAATATTACAAAAGGTAAAGTGACGATCGATCGTTCAAATAGAGAGAATATGGTATTTAAGGAAAACCTACTTTTCTCTTAATTTGGTAATAAATGATCCAATATAACATTATAAGCATACAGGCTCGAAATGGCCCTCTGGAGGAGCTCAAAAATTCAATGCTAGCGATTGGCGTTAGATTTTATACAATACCACATAATATTTCTTGCACATTAAGATTTCGTTGCATCGTATTAGCAACAGTAAATCTTCTAGCGTGTACTGTCGGTGCTAGAATGATTCTGACTGGCTGCCTTGCTTCTAGTCAGTAGTCAAAATTAGAGACAGCGGAAGGCGTAAACACAAAACAAATACATAAGCATATTCATCATTATAACTTCACATTGTAGAAATACCATATGAAGTAAGTGTTTATTGTTCTCTTCAAATATATATATACACATATACTGTAATGTAAATATCACTGAATATAAAACATTGTTTAAGAAGTGTGTTTTGTTTACAAGAACAAAAAATTGGCAAAGTAGTCAAATTCATCGTCGGGAAAGACAAATTTCGAATACTTGAGTGTTTAGAAGTGATTAATTACATAACAGAATATGGTCAAGGTCACTTCCTTTACTCCCGTATAGTTGATAAAATTATGACTACAATTCCCATTTTTAATAGCAAGCTTTAGTAAAATGTAGGAGTTTGCTATATTTAAAATCAGATAATTTGCATAAGATTGGTCTGTGAATTGACGACGTCACTGTGATTCATTTTCCGAGAAATCAAGTGAAAAATAATGTTCATGTAAGGAGTTAAAATACTTTTGTCACCCGTACAACTTGCATAACATCAAATGCACATTCACATTTTTTTCTCAGTATTTCTATATAGAGTCTCTGATATTTCGTTTTCTCATTTAGTACCTGTCACTAAATCAGCAACGGAAGGTGAAATGTTTGTTTCTACTTTTCGCGCAAATCTAAAGCATGTCTATCTATGTTAGCCGTCCCTTATTTAGCAGTTTAGAACTAGAGGAGAAACAGCTAGTCATCACCACCCACCGCCAAATCTTTGGCTAATCTTTAACCAACGATGAATAGGATAAAGAGCCACTTTATAACTCCACCACGACTGAAAAGGCGAGTATTTTGGGTGTGACGGAGATTCCATCCCGCGACCATGAGATTGCAAGTCGAGACCCCTAAATACCTGGCCTATGACACCATATACAAAATATCATGTTCAATGGCACTTCCTAAAACTCGTGGCCTCTCTTTCCCGAATGTACGAATAGAGGTAATCTAAACACAGTGATGTGATTTCGTTTAATTCAGTTTCTGTTTATAATTTATTTTTATATATACCTATAACGAATGTCAACAAATCAATTGACATTGGGCTTTACACTGATAAGTCGAAGGTGCTACAAACGCGAAAACAAAAGTCACAGTATTATATCATCCTGAGAACAATAAACATTAAGTGTCAAGTTAATCATGTTACATTTGCATGTTATGTTGTGTACCAAACATTATTATAAGCCTACTTGTTCAGTGGAATGTCATTTTTGTAAGAACTTTCAAGGAACTGTTTTCACAGGTGCCACTTGAAATAATTTCATACGTTCATCACTACTAACGAAGAAATCTCAAGAATATGGTTTCAAATTAATGTACATTATCCTAACTGTTAAAATAAATAATCGAGGGGTGTAGCTCAGTGGTAGAGCATTCGACTGCAGATCGAGAGGTCCCTGGTTCAATCCAGGCGCCCCTATGTGTACCTTTTGTTGTGTACCAACATCGTAAACAGTAACGGAAGATTTTAACATAATCTTACGTTGGAGGAGAAGGAAAGACCTTCCACAATTTTTCGGGGATTAATTGAACGCTTGACTGGAATTTGTGATTCAAAGTTCGACAATTGGAACTTGTTATCGTTCTCAACTACAAATAAGTAAACCTGTAGTCACTGGAAATTAAACAGTTTAAATGAATCTAAATAATTATACAAATTCGAATGAATTGTACACAAGCCAGTGGAACACATTTCTCTTTATGCGTGTATTTTACACATATTTTTCTCTACGTTACATAGTTTTCTCTATGCACAGTTCCAAATATCCATACCTATTTGATAGTCACGCTGTAAAATAAAACTCTACATACTCGTCAAGCTTCTCGTTCGAAATATCGCGGAATTCCATAACTCAAAACTCGTCAGTTCAAATCCTCGTATCCACCAAATGGTTCTTACGATGGGTTCTTATTATGTACAAATTTTCTTAAAGTTTGTAAAACTGTAACAATGTGATATTTTGTGTGTGTGTGTTAGTACATCAGGGTATACAACCAGTGTTTCTTTTCGTTCACTGAGTGAATACGACCACATGCGCGCCACGTCACCGTTAGTTTGTTTGGAGGGTAGTGATACTAGGCCTAACCTAAGAGAGCATTCTTATTTTCACTTACGTCGCTTGATTTACAGTGTCGGATGTAAAACAACGTCTTTAGCAAATTATGGTCCATTACTATATTAAAGTGAATGGACCTGTTACATCACAGCTTCATAAAAACATTTAAGTATTTCGATATCTTTGGCGAAAAATATTACAAAAGGTAAAGTGACGATCGATCGTTCAAATAGAGAGAATATGGTATTTAAGGGAAAACCTACTTTTCTCTTAATTTGGTAATAAATGATCCAATATAACATTATAAGCATACAGGCTCGAAATGGCCCTCTGGAGGAGCTCAAAAATTCAATGCTAGCGATTGGCGTTAGATTTTATACAATACCACATAATATTTCTTGCACATTAAGATTTCGTTGCATCGTATTAGCAACAGTAAATCTTCTAGCGTGTACTGTCGGTGCTAGAATGATTCTGACTGGCTGCCTTGCTTCTAGTCAGTAGTCAAAATTAGAGACAGCGGAAGGCGTAAACACAAAACAAATACATAAGCATATTCATCATTATAACTTCACATTGTAGAAATACCATATGAAGTAAGTGTTTATTGTTCTCTTCAAATATATATATACACATATACTGTAATGTAAATATCACTGAATATAAAACATTGTTTAAGAAGTGTGTTTTGTTTACAAGAACAAAAATTGGCAAAGTAGTCAAATTCATCGTCGGGAAAGACAAATTTCGAATACTTGAGTGTTTAGAAGTGATTAATTACATAACAGAATATGGTCAAGGTCACTTCCTTTACTCCCGTATAGTTGATAAAATTATGACTACAATTCCCATTTTTAATAGCAAGCTTTAGTAAAATGTAGGAGTTTGCTATATTTAAAAATCAGATAATTTGCATAAGATTGGTCTGTGAATTGACGACGTCACTGTGATTCATTTTCCGAGAAATCCAAGTGAAAAATAATGTTCATGTAAGGAGTTAAAATACTTTTGTCACCCGTTACAACTTGCATATCATCCAAATGCACATTCACATTTTTTTTTTCTCAGTATTTCTATATAGAGTCTCTGATATTTCGTTTTCTCATTTAGTACCTGTCACTAAATCAGCAACGGAAGGTGAAATGTTTGTTTCTACTTTTCGCGCAAATCTAAAGCATGTCTATCTATGTTAGCCGTCCCTTATTTAGCAGTTTAGAATTAGAGGAGAAACAGCTAGTCATCACCACCCACCGCCAAATCTTTGGCTAATCTTTAACCAACGATGAATAGGATAAAGAGCCACTTTATAACTCCACCACGACTGAAAAGGCGAGTATTTTGGGTGTGACGGAGATTCCATCCCGCGACCATGAGATTGCAAGTCGAGACCCCTAAATACCTGGCCTATGACACCATATACAAAATATCATGTTCAATGGCACTTCCTAAAACTCGTGGCCTCTCTTTCCCGAATGTACGAATAGAGGTAATCTAAACACCGTGATGTGATTTCGTTTAATTCAGTTTCTGTTTATAATTTATTTTTATATATACCTATAACGAATGTCAACAAATCAATTGACATTGGGCTTTACACTGATAAGTCGAAGGTGCTACAAACGCGAAAACAAAAGTCACAGTATTATATCATCCTGAGAACAATAAACATTAAGTGTCAAGTTAATCATGTTACATTTGCATGTTATGTTGTGTACCAAACATTATTATAAGCCTACTTGTTCAGTGGAATGTCATTTTTGTAAGAACTTTCAAGGAACTGTTTTCACAGGTGCCACTTGAAATAATTTCATACGTTCATCACTACTAACGAAGAAATCTCAAGAATATGGTTTCAAATTAATGTACATTATCCTAACTGTTAAAAATAAATAATCGAGGGGGTGTAGCTCAGTGGTAGAGCATTCGACTGCAGATCGAGAGGTCCCTGGTTCAATCAGGCGCCTATGTGTACCTTTTTTGTTGTGTACCAACATCGTAAACAGTAACGGAAGATTTTAGCATAATCTTACGTTGGAGGAGAAGGAAAGACCTTCCACAATTTTTTCGGGGATTAATTGAACGCTTGACTGGAATTTGTGATTCAAAGTTCGACAATTGGAACTTGTTATCGTTCTCAACTACAAATAAGTAAACCTGTAGTCACTGGAAATTAAACAGTTTAAATGAGTCTAAATAATTATACAAATTCGAATGAATTGTACACAAGCCAGTGGAACACATTTCTCTTTATGCGTGTATTTTACACATATTTTTCTCTACGTTACATAGTTTTCTCTATGCACAGTTCCAAATATCCATACCTATTTGATAGTCACGCTGTAAAATAAAACTCTACATACTCGTCAAGCTTCTCGTTCGAAATATCGCGGAATTCCATAACTCAAAACTCGTCAGTTCAAATCCTCGTATCCACCAAATGGTTCTTACGATGGGTTCTTATTATGTACAAATTTTCTTAAAGTTTGTAAAACTGTAACAATGTGATATTTTGTGTGTGTGTGTTAGTACATCAGGGTATACAACCAGTGTTTCTTTTCGTTCACTGAGTGAATACGACCACATGCGCGCCACGTCACCGTTAGTTTGTTTGGAGGGTAGTGATACTAGGCCTAACCTAAGAGAGCATTCTTATTTTCACTTACGTCGCTTGATTTACAGTGTCGGATGTAAAACAACGTCTTTAGCAAATTATGGTCCATTACTATATTAAAGTGAATGGACCTGTTACATCACAGCTTCATAAAACATTTAAGTATTTCGATATCTTTGGCGAAAAATATTACAAAAGGTAAAGTGACGATCGATCGTTCAAATAGAGAGAATATGGTATTTAAGGGAAAACCTACTTTTCTCTTAATTTGGTAATAAATGATCCAATATAACATTATAAGCATACAGGCTCGAAATGGCCCTCTGGAGGAGCTCAAAAATTCAATGCTAGCGATTGGCGTTAGATTTTATACAATACCACATAATATTTCTTGCACATTAAGATTTCGTTGCATCGTATTAGCAACAGTAAATCTTCTAGCGTGTACTGTCGGTGCTAGAATGATTCTGACTGGCTGCCTTGCTTCTAGTCAGTAGTCAAAAATTAGAGACAGCGGAAGGCGTAAACACAAAACAAATACATAAGCATATTCATCATTATAACTTCACATTGTAGAAATACCATATGAAGTAAGTGTTTATTGTTCTCTTCAAATATATATATACACATATACTGTAATGTAAATATCACTGAATATAAAACATTGTTTAAGAAGTGTGTTTTGTTTACAAGAACAAAAAATTGGCAAAGTAGTCAAATTCATCGTCGGGAAAGACAAATTTCGAATACTTGAGTGTTTAGAAGTGATTAATTACATAACAGAATATGGTCAAGGTCACTTCCTTTACTCCCGTATAGTTGATAAAATTATGACTACAATTCCCATTTTTTAATAGCAAGCTTTAGTAAAATGTAGGAGTTTGCTATATTTAAAATCAGATAATTTGCATAAGATTGGTCTGTGAATTGACGACGTCACTGTGATTCATTTTCCGAGAAATCCAAGTGAAAAATAATGTTCATGTAAGGAGTTAAAATACTTTTGTCACCCGTACAACTTGCATATCATCCAAATGCACATTCACATTTTTTTCTCAGTATTTCTATATAGAGTCTCTGATATTTCGTTTTCTCATTTAGTACCTGTCACTAAATCAGCAACGGAAGGTGAAATGTTTGTTTCTACTTTTCGCGCAAATCTAAAGCATGTCTATCTATGTTAGCCGTCCCTTATTTAGCAGTTTAGAACTAGTGGAGAAACAGCTAGTCATCACCACCCACCGCCAAATCTTTGGCTAATCTTTAACCAACGATGAATAGGATAAAGAGCCACTTTATAACTCCACCACGACTGAAAAGGCGAGTATTTTGGGTGTGACGGAGATTCCATCCCGCGACCATGAGATTGCAAGTCGAGACCCTAAATACCTGGCCTATGACACCATATACAAAATATCATGTTCAATGGCACTTCCTAAAAACTCGTGGCCTCTCTTTCCCGAATGTACGAATAGAGGTAATCTAAACACAGTGATGTGATTTCGTTTAATTCAGTTTCTGTTTATAATTTATTTTTATATATACCTATAACGAATGTCAACAAATCAATTGACATTGGGCTTTACACTGATAAGTCGAAGGTGCTACAAACGCGAAAACAAAAAGTCACAGTATTATATCATCCTGAGAACAATAAACATTAAGTGTCAAGTTAATCATGTTACATTTGCATGTTATGTTGTGTACCAAACATTATTATAAGCCTACTTGTTCAGTGGAATGTCATTTTTGTAAGAACTTTCAAGGAACTGTTTTCACAGGTGCCACTTGAAATAATTTCATACGTTCATCACTACTAACGAAGAAATCTCAAGAATATGGTTTCAAATTAATGTACATTATCCTAACTGTTAAAAATAAATAATCGAGGGGGTGTAGCTCAGTGGTAGAGCATTCGACTGCAGATCGAGAGGTCCCTGGTTCAATCCCGGGCGCCCCCTATGTGTACCTTTTTGTTGTGTACCAACATCGTAAACAGTAACGGAAGATTTTAGCATAATCTTACGTTGGAGGAGAAGGAAAGACCTTCCACAATTTTTTCGGGGATTAATTGAACGCTTGACTGGAATTTGTGATTCAAAGTTCGACAATTGGAACTTGTTATCGTTCTCAACTACAAATAAGTAAACCTGTAGTCACTGGAAATTAAACAGTTTAAATGAGTCTAAATAATTATACAAATTCGAATGAATTGTACACAAGCCAGTGGAACACATTTCTCTTTATGCGTGTATTTTACACATATTTTTCTCTACGTTACATAGTTTTCTCTATGCACAGTTCCAAATATCCATACCTATTTGATAGTCACGCTGTAAAATAAAACTCTACATACTCGTCAAGCTTCTCGTTCGAAATATCGCGGAATTCCATAACTCAAAACTCGTCAGTTCAAATCCTCGTATCCACCAAATGGTTCTTACGATGGGTTCTTATTATGTACAAATTTTCTTAAAGTTTGTAAAACTGTAACAATGTGATATTTTGTGTGTGTGTGTTAGTACATCAGGGTATACAACCAGTGTTTCTTTTCGTTCACTGAGTGAATACGACCACATGCGCGCCACGTCACCGTTAGTTTGTTTGGAGGGTAGTGATACTAGGCCTAACCTAAGAGAGCATTCTTATTTTCACTTACGTCGCTTGATTTACAGTGTCGGATGTAAAACAACGTCTTTAGCAAATTATGGTCCATTACTATATTAAAGTGAATGGACCTGTTACATCACAGCTTCATAAAACATTTAAGTATTTCGATATCTTTGGCGAAAAATATTACAAAAGGTAAAGTGACGATCGATCGTTCAAATAGAGAGAATATGGTATTTAAGGGAAAACCTACTTTTCTCTTAATTTGGTAATAAATGATCCAATATAACATTATAAGCATACAGGCTCGAAATGGCCCTCTGGAGGAGCTCAAAAATTCAATGCTAGCGATTGGCGTTAGATTTTATACAATACCACATAATATTTCTTGCACATTAAGATTTCGTTGCATCGTATTAGCAACAGTAAATCTTCTAGCGTGTACTGTCGGTGCTAGAATGATTCTGACTGGCTGCCTTGCTTCTAGTCAGTAGTCAAAAATTAGAGACAGCGGAAGGCGTAAACACAAAACAAATACATAAGCATATTCATCATTATAACTTCACATTGTAGAAATACCATATGAAGTAAGTGTTTGTGTTCTCTTCAAATATATATATACACATATACTGTAATGTAAATATCACTGAATATAAAACATTGTTTAAGAAGTGTGTTTTGTTTACAAGAACAAAAAATTGGCAAAGTAGTCAAATTCATCGTCGGGAAAGACAAATTTCGAATACTTGAGTGTTTAGAAGTGATTAATTACATAACAGAATATGGTCAAGGTCACTTCCTTTACTCCCGTATAGTTGATAAAATTATGACTACAATTCCCATTTTTTAATAGCAAGCTTTAGTAAAATGTAGGAGTTTGCTATATTTAAAATCAGATAATTTGCATAAGATTGGTCTGTGAATTGACGACGTCACTGTGATTCATTTTCCGAGAAATCCAAGTGAAAAATAATGTTCATGTAAGGAGTTAAAATACTTTTGTCACCCGTACAACTTGCATATCATCAAATGCACATTCACATTTTTTTCTCAGTATTTCTATATAGAGTCTCTGATATTTCGTTTTCTCATTTAGTACCTGTCACTAAATCAGCAACGGAAGGTGAAATGTTTGTTTCTACTTTTCGCGCAAATCTAAAGCATGTCTATCTATGTTAGCCGTCCCTTATTTAGCAGTTTAGAACTAGTGGAGAAACAGCTAGTCATCACCACCCACCGCCAAATCTTTGGCTAATCTTTAACCAACGATGAATAGGATAAAGAGCCACTTTATAACTCCACCACGACTGAAAAGGCGAGTATTTTGGGTGTGACGGAGATTCCATCCCGCGACCATGAGATTGCAAGTCGAGACCCTAAATACCTGGCCTATGACACCATATACAAAATATCATGTTCAATGGCACTTCCTAAAACTCGTGGCCTCTCTTTCCCGAATGTACGAATAGAGGTAATCTAAACACAGTGATGTGATTTCGTTTAATTCAGTTTCTGTTTATAATTTATTTTTATATATACCTATAACGAATGTCAACAAATCAATTGACATTGGGCTTTACACTGATAAGTCGAAGGTGCTACAAACGCGAAAACAAAAGTCACAGTATTATATCATCCTGAGAACAATAAACATTAAGTGTCAAGTTAATCATGTTACATTTGCATGTTATGTTGTGTACCAAACATTATTATAAGCCTACTTGTTCAGTGGAATGTCATTTTGTAAGAACTTTCAAGGAACTGTTTTCACAGGTGCCACTTGAAATAATTTCATACGTTCATCACTACTAACGAAGAAATCTCAAGAATATGGTTTCAAATTAATGTACATTATCCTAACTGTTAAAAATAAATAATCGAGGGGGTGTAGCTCAGTGGTAGAGCATTCGACTGCAGATCGAGAGGTCCCTGGTTCAATCCCGGCGCCCCTATGTGTACCTTTTGTTGTGTACCAACATCGTAAACAGTAACGGAAGATTTTAGCATAATCTTACGTTGGAGGAGAAGGAAAGACCTTCCACAATTTTTTCGGGGATTAGTTGAACGCTTGACTGGAATTTGTGATTCAAAGTTCGACAATTGGAACTTGTTATCGTTCTCAACTACAAATAAGTAAACCTGTAGTCACTGGAAATTAAACAGTTTAAATGAGTCTAAATAATTATACAAATTCGAATGAATTGTACACAAGCCAGTGGAACACATTTCTCTTTATGCGTGTATTTTACACATATTTTTCTCTACGTTACATAGTTTTCTCTATGCACAGTTCCAAATATCCATACCTATTTGATAGTCACGCTGTAAAATAAAACTCTACATACTCTTCAAGCTTCTCGTTCGAAATATCGCGGAATTCCATAACTCAAAACTCGTCAGTTCAAATCCTCGTATCCACCAAATGGTTCTTACGATGGGTTCTTATTATGTACAAATTTTCTTAAAGTTTGTAAAACTGTAACAATGTGATATTTTGTGTGTGTGTGTTAGTACATCAGGGTATACAACCAGTGTTTCTTTTCGTTCACTGAGTGAATACGACCACATGCGCGCCACGTCACCGTTAGTTTGTTTGGAGGGTAGTGATACTAGGCCTAACCTAAGAGAGCATTCTTATTTTCACTTACGTCGCTTGATTTACAGTGTCGGATGTAAAACAACGTCTTTAGCAAATTATGGTCCATTACTATATTAAAGTGAATGGACCTGTTACATCACAGCTTCATAAAACATTTAAGTATTTCGATATCTTTGGCGAAAAATATTACAAAAGGTAAAGTGACGATCGATCGTTCAAATAGAGAGAATATGGTATTTAAGGAAAACCTACTTTTCTCTTAATTTGGTAATAAATGATCCAATATAACATTATAAGCATACAGGCTCGAAATGGCCCTCTGGAGGAGCTCAAAAATTCAATGCTAGCGATTGGCGTTAGATTTTATACAATACCACATAATATTTCTTGCACATTAAGATTTCGTTGCATCGTATTAGCAACAGTAAATCTTCTAGCGTGTACTGTCGGTGCTAGAATGATTCTGACTGGCTGCCTTGCTTCTAGTCAGTAGTCAAAATTAGAGACAGCGGAAGGCGTAAACACAAAACAAATACATAAGCATATTCATCATTATAACTTCACATTGTAGAAATACCATATGAAGTAAGTGTTTATTGTTCTCTTCAAATATATATATACACATATACTGTAATGTAAATATCACTGAATATAAAACATTGTTTAAGAAGTGTGTTTTGTTTACAAGAACAAAAAATTGGCAAAGTAGTCAAATTCATCGTCGGGAAAGACAAATTTCGAATACTTGAGTGTTTAGAAGTGATTAATTACATAACAGAATATGGTCAAGGTCACTTCCTTTACTCCCGTATAGTTGATAAAATTATGACTACAATTCCCATTTTTTAATAGCAAGCTTTAGTAAAATGTAGGAGTTTGCTATATTTAAAATCAGATAATTTGCATAAGATTGGTCTGTGAATTGACGACGTCACTGTGATTCATTTTCCGAGAAATCCAAGTGAAAAATAATGTTCATGTAAGGAGTTAAAATACTTTTGTCACCCGTACAACTTGCATATCATCCAAATGCACATTCACATTTTTTTCTCAGTATTTCTATATAGAGTCTCTGATATTTCGTTTTCTCATTTAGTACCTGTCACTAAATCAGCAACGGAAGGTGAAATGTTTGTTTCTACTTTTCGCGCAAATCTAAAGCATGTCTATCTATGTTAGCCGTCCCTTATTTAGCAGTTTAGAACTAGTGGAGAAACAGCTAGTCATCACCACCCACCGCCAAATCTTTGGCTAATCTTTAACCAACGATGAATAGGATAAAGAGCCACTTTATAACTCCACCACGACTGAAAAGGCGAGTATTTTGGGTGTGACGGAGATTCCATCCCGCGACCATGAGATTGCAAGTCGAGACCCTAAATACCTGGCCTATGACACCATATACAAAATATCATGTTCAATGGCACTTCCTAAAACTCGTGGCCTCTCTTTCCCGAATGTACGAATAGAGGTAATCTAAACACAGTGATGTGATTTCGTTTAATTCAGTTTCTGTTTATAATTTATTTTTATATATACCTATAACGAATGTCAACAAATCAATTGACATTGGGCTTTACACTGATAAGTCGAAGGTGCTACAAACGCGAAAACAAAAGTCACAGTATTATATCATCCTGAGAACAATAAACATTAAGTGTCAAGTTAATCATGTTACATTTGCATGTTATGTTGTGTACCAAACATTATTATAAGCCTACTTGTTCAGTGGAATGTCATTTTTGTAAGAACTTTCAAGGAACTGTTTTCACAGGTGCCACTTGAAATAATTTCATACGTTCATCACTACTAACGAAGAAATCTCAAGAATATGGTTTCAAATTAATGTACATTATCCTAACTGTTAAAATAAATAATCGAGGGGGTGTAGCTCAGTGGTAGAGCATTCGACTGCAGATCGAGAGGTCCCTGGTTCAATCCCGGGCGCCCCCTATGTGTACCTTTTTGTTGTGTACCAACATCGTAAACAGTAACGGAAGATTTTAGCATAATCTTACGTTGGAGGAGAAGGAAAGACCTTCCACAATTTTTTCGGGGATTAGTTGAACGCTTGACTGGAATTTGTGATTCAAAGTTCGACAATTGGAACTTGTTATCGTTCTCAACTACAAATAAGTAAACCTGTAGTCACTGGAAATTAAACAGTTTAAATGAGTCTAAATAATTATACAAATTCGAATGAATTGTACACAAGCCAGTGGAACACATTTCTCTTTATGCGTGTATTTTACACATATTTTTCTCTACGTTACATAGTTTTCTCTATGCACAGTTCCAAATATCCATACCTATTTGATAGTCACGCTGTAAAATAAAACTCTACATACTCTTCAAGCTTCTCGTTCGAAATATCGCGGAATTCCATAACTCAAAACTCGTCAGTTCAAATCCTCGTATCCACCAAATGGTTCTTACGATGGGTTCTTATTATGTACAAATTTTCTTAAAGTTTGTAAAACTGTAACAATGTGATATTTTGTGTGTGTGTGTTAGTACATCAGGGTATACAACCAGTGTTTCTTTTCGTTCACTGAGTGAATACGACCACATGCGCGCCACGTCACCGTTAGTTTGTTTGGAGGGTAGTGATACTAGGCCTAACCTAAGAGAGCATTCTTATTTTCACTTACGTCGCTTGATTTACAGTGTCGGATGTAAAACAACGTCTTTAGCAAATTATGGTCCATTACTATATTAAAGTGAATGGACCTGTTACATCACAGCTTCATAAAAACATTTAAGTATTTCGATATCTTTGGCGAAAAATATTACAAAAGGTAAAGTGACGATCGATCGTTCAAATAGAGAGAATATGGTATTTAAGGGAAAACCTACTTTTCTCTTAATTTGGTAATAAATGATCCAATATAACATTATAAGCATACAGGCTCGAAATGGCCCTCTGGAGGAGCTCAAAATTCAATGCTAGCGATTGGCGTTAGATTTTATACAATACCACATAATATTTCTTGCACATTAAGATTTCGTTGCATCGTATTAGCAACAGTAAATCTTCTAGCGTGTACTGTCGGTGCTAGAATGATTCTGACTGGCTGCCTTGCTTCTAGTCAGTAGTCAAAATTAGAGACAGCGGAAGGCGTAAACACAAAACAAATACATAAGCATATTCATCATTATAACTTCACATTGTAGAAATACCATATGAAGTAAGTGTTTATTGTTCTCTTCAAATATATATATACACATATACTGTAATGTAAATATCACTGAATATAAAACATTGTTTAAGAAGTGTGTTTTGTTTACAAGAACAAAAAATTGGCAAAGTAGTCAAATTCATCGTCGGAAAGACAAATTTCGAATACTTGAGTGTTTAGAAGTGATTAATTACATAACAGAATATGGTCAAGGTCACTTCCTTTACTCCCGTATAGTTGATAAAATTATGACTACAATTCCCATTTTTTAATAGCAAGCTTTAGTAAAATGTAGGAGTTTGCTATATTTAAAATCAGATAATTTGCATAAGATTGGTCTGTGAATTGACGACGTCACTGTGATTCATTTTCCGAGAAATCCAAGTGAAAAATAATGTTCATGTAAGGAGTTAAAATACTTTTGTCACCCGTACAACTTGCATAACATCCAAATGCACATTCACATTTTTTTTCTCAGTATTTCTATATAGAGTCTCTGATATTTCGTTTTCTCATTTAGTACCTGTCACTAAATCAGCAACGGAAGGTGAAATGTTTGTTTCTACTTTTCGCGCAAATCTAAAGCATGTCTATCTATGTTAGCCGTCCCTTATTTAGCAGTTTAGAACTAGTGGAGAAACAGCTAGTCATCACCACCCACCGCCAAATCTTTGGCTAATCTTTAACCAACGATGAATAGGATAAAGAGCCACTTTATAACTCCACCACGACTGAAAAGGCGAGTATTTTGGGTGTGACGGAGATTCCATCCCGCGACCATGAGATTGCAAGTCGAGACCCTAAATACCTGGCCTATGACACCATATACAAAATATCATGTTCAATGGCACTTCCTAAAACTCGTGGCCTCTCTTTCCCGAATGTACGAATAGAGGTAATCTAAACACAGTGATGTGATTTCGTTTAATTCAGTTTCTGTTTATAATTTATTTTTATATATACCTATAACGAATGTCAACAAATCAATTGACATTGGGCTTTACACTGATAAGTCGAAGGTGCTACAAACGCGAAAACAAAAGTCACAGTATTATATCATCCTGAGAACAATAAACATTAAGTGTCAAGTTAATCATGTTACATTTGCATGTTATGTTGTGTACCAAACATTATTATAAGCCTACTTGTTCAGTGGAATGTCATTTTTGTAAGAACTTTCAAGGAACTGTTTTCACAGGTGCCACTTGAAATAATTTCATACGTTCATCACTACTAACGAAGAAATCTCAAGAATATGGTTTCAAATTAATGTACATTATCCTAACTGTTAAAAATAAATAATCGAGGGGGTGTAGCTCAGTGGTAGAGCATTCGACTGCAGATCGAGAGGTCCCTGGTTCAATCCCGGGCGCCCCCTATGTGTACCTTTTTGTTGTGTACCAACATCGTAAACAGTAACGGAAGATTTTAACATAATCTTACGTTGGAGGAGAAGGAAAGACCTTCCACAATTTTTTCGGGGATTAGTTGAACGCTTGACTGGAATTTGTGATTCAAAGTTCGACAATTGGAACTTGTTATCGTTCTCAACTACAAATAAGTAAACCTGTAGTCACTGGAAATTAAACAGTTTAAATGAGTCTAAATAATTATACAAATTCGAATGAATTGTACACAAGCCAGTGGAACACATTTCTCTTTATGCGTGTATTTTACACATATTTTTCTCTACGTTACATAGTTTTCTCTATGCACAGTTCCAAATATCCATACCTATTTGATAGTCACGCTGTAAAATAAAACTCTACATACTCTTCAAGCTTCTCGTTCGAAATATCGCGGAATTCCATAACTCAAAACTCGTCAGTTCAAATCCTCGTATCCACCAAATGGTTCTTACGATGGGTTCTTATTATGTACAAATTTTCTTAAAGTTTGTAAAACTGTAACAATGTGATATTTTGTGTGTGTGTGTTAGTACATCAGGGTATACAACCAGTGTTTCTTTTCGTTCACTGAGTGAATACGACCACATGCGCGCCACGTCACCGTTAGTTTGTTTGGAGGGTAGTGATACTAGGCCTAACCTAAGAGAGCATTCTTATTTTCACTTACGTCGCTTGATTTACAGTGTCGGATGTAAAACAACGTCTTTAGCAAATTATGGTCCATTACTATATTAAAGTGAATGGACCTGTTACATCACAGCTTCATAAAACATTTAAGTATTTCGATATCTTTGGCGAAAAATATTACAAAAGGTAAAGTGACGATCGATCGTTCAAATAGAGAGAATATGGTATTTAAGGAAAACCTACTTTTCTCTTAATTTGGTAATAAATGATCCAATATAACATTATAAGCATACAGGCTCGAAATGGCCCTCTGGAGGAGCTCAAAAATTCAATGCTAGCGATTGGCGTTAGATTTTATACAATACCACATAATATTTCTTGCACATTAAGATTTCGTTGCATCGTATTAGCAACAGTAAATCTTCTAGCGTGTACTGTCGGTGCTAGAATGATTCTGACTGGCTGCCTTGCTTCTAGTCAGTAGTCAAAATTAGAGACAGCGGAAGGCGTAAACACAAAACAAATACATAAGCATATTCATCATTATAACTTCACATTGTAGAAATACCATATGAAGTAAGTGTTTATTGTTCTCTTCAAATATATATATACACATATACTGTAATGTAAATATCACTGAATATAAAACATTGTTTAAGAAGTGTGTTTTGTTTACAAGAACAAAAAATTGGCAAAGTAGTCAAATTCATCGTCAGGAAAGACAAATTTCGAATACTTGAGTGTTTAGAAGTGATTAATTACATAACAGAATATGGTCAAGGTCACTTCCTTTACTCCCGTATAGTTGATAAAATTATGACTACAATTCCCATTTTTTAATAGCAAGCTTTAGTAAAATGTAGGAGTTTGCTATATTTAAAATCAGATAATTTGCATAAGATTGGTCTGTGAATTGACGACGTCACTGTGATTCATTTTCCGAGAAATCCAAGTGAAAAATAATGTTCATGTAAGGAGTTAAAATACTTTTGTCACCCGTACAACTTGCATATCATCCAAATGCACATTCACATTTTTTTCTCAGTATTTCTATATAGAGTCTCTGATATTTCGTTTTCTCATTTAGTACCTGTCACTAAATCAGCAACGGAAGGTGAAATGTTTGTTTCTACTTTTCGCGCAAATCTAAAGCATGTCTATCTATGTTAGCCGTCCCTTATTTAGCAGTTTAGAACTAGTGGAGAAACAGCTAGTCATCACCACCCACCGCCAAATCTTTGGCTAATCTTTAACCAACGATGAATAGGATAAAGAGCCACTTTATAACTCCACCACGACTGAAAAGGCGAGTATTTTGGGTGTGACGGAGATTCCATCCCGCGACCATGAGATTGCAAGTCGAGACCCTAAATACCTGGCCTATGACACCATATACAAAATATCATGTTCAATGGCACTTCCTAAAACTCGTGGCCTCTCTTTCCCGAATGTACGAATAGAGGTAATCTAAACACAGTGATGTGATTTCGTTTAATTCAGTTTCTGTTTATAATTTATTTTTATATATACCTATAACGAATGTCAACAAATCAATTGACATTGGGCTTTACACTGATAAGTCGAAGGTGCTACAAACGCGAAAACAAAAGTCACAGTATTATATCATCCTGAGAACAATAAACATTAAGTGTCAAGTTAATCATGTTACATTTGCATGTTATGTTGTGTACCAAACATTATTATAAGCCTACTTGTTCAGTGGAATGTCATTTTTGTAAGAACTTTCAAGGAACTGTTTTCACAGGTGCCACTTGAAATAATTTCATACGTTCATCACTACTAACGAAGAAATCTCAAGAATATGGTTTCAAATTAATGTACATTATCCTAACTGTTAAAATAAATAATCGAGGGGTGTAGCTCAGTGGTAGAGCATTCGACTGCAGATCGAGAGGTCCCTGGTTCAATCCAGGCGCCCCTATGTGTACCTTTTTGTTGTGTACCAACATCGTAAACAGTAACGGAAGATTTTAGCATAATCTTACGTTGGAGGAGAAGGAAAGACCTTCCACAATTTTTTCGGGGATTAATTGAACGCTTGACTGGAATTTGTGATTCAAAGTTCGACAATTGGAACTTGTTATCGTTCTCAACTACAAATAAGTAAACCTGTAGTCACTGGAAATTAAACAGTTTAAATGAGTCTAAATAATTATACAAATTCGAATGAATTGTACACAAGCCAGTGGAACACATTTCTCTTTATGCGTGTATTTTACACATATTTTTCTCTACGTTACATAGTTTTCTCTATGCACAGTTCCAAATATCCATACCTATTTGATAGTCACGCTGTAAAATAAAACTCTACATACTCTTCAAGCTTCTCGTTCGAAATATCGCGGAATTCCATAACTCAAAACTCGTCAGTTCAAATCCTCGTATCCACCAAATGGTTCTTACGATGGGTTCTTATTATGTACAAATTTTCTTAAAGTTTGTAAAACTGTAACAATGTGATATTTTGTGTGTGTGTGTTAGTACATCAGGGTATACAACCAGTGTTTCTTTTCGTTCACTGAGTGAATACGACCACATGCGCGCCACGTCACCGTTAGTTTGTTTGGAGGGTAGTGATACTAGGCCTAACCTAAGAGAGCATTCTTATTTTCACTTACGTCGCTTGATTTACAGTGTCGGATGTAAAACAACGTCTTTAGCAAATTATGGTCCATTACTATATTAAAGTGAATGGACCTGTTACATCACAGCTTCATAAAACATTTAAGTATTTCGATATCTTTGGCGAAAAATATTACAAAAGGTAAAGTGACGATCGATCGTTCAAATAGAGAGAATATGGTATTTAAGGAAAACCTACTTTTCTCTTAATTTGGTAATAAATGATCCAATATAACATTATAAGCATACAGGCTCGAAATGGCCCTCTGGAGGAGCTCAAAAATTCAATGCTAGCGATTGGCGTTAGATTTTATACAATACCACATAATATTTCTTGCACATTAAGATTTCGTTGCATCGTATTAGCAACAGTAAATCTTCTAGCGTGTACTGTCGGTGCTAGAATGATTCTGACTGGCTGCCTTGCTTCTAGTCAGTAGTCAAAATTAGAGACAGCGGAAGGCGTAAACACAAAACAAATACATAAGCATATTCATCATTATAACTTCACATTGTAGAAATACCATATGAAGTAAGTGTTTATTGTTCTCTTCAAATATATATATACACATATACTGTAATGTAAATATCACTGAATATAAAACATTGTTTAAGAAGTGTGTTTTGTTTACAAGAACAAAAAATTGGCAAAGTAGTCAAATTCATCGTCGGGAAAGACAAATTTCGAATACTTGAGTGTTTAGAAGTGATTAATTACATAACAGAATATGGTCAAGGTCACTTCCTTTACTCCCGTATAGTTGATAAAATTATGACTACAATTCCCATTTTTTAATAGCAAGCTTTAGTAAAATGTAGGAGTTTGCTATATTTAAAATCAGATAATTTGCATAAGATTGGTCTGTGAATTGACGACGTCACTGTGATTCATTTTCCGAGAAATCCAAGTGAAAAATAATGTTCATGTAAGGAGTTAAAATACTTTTGTCACCCGTACAACTTGCATATCATCCAAATGCACATTCACATTTTTTTCTCAGTATTTCTATATAGAGTCTCTGATATTTCGTTTTCTCATTTAGTACCTGTCACTAAATCAGCAACGGAAGGTGAAATGTTTGTTTCTACTTTTCGCGCAAATCTAAAGCATGTCTATCTATGTTAGCCGTCCCTTATTTAGCAGTTTAGAATTAGTGGAGAAACAGCTAGTCATCACCACCCACCGCCAAATCTTTGGCTAATCTTTAACCAACGATGAATAGGATAAAGAGCCACTTTATAACTCCACCACGACTGAAAAGGCGAGTATTTTGGGTGTGACGGAGATTCCATCCCGCGACCATGAGATTGCAAGTCGAGACCCCTAAATACCTGGCCTATGACACCATATACAAAATATCATGTTCAATGGCACTTCCTAAAAACTCGTGGCCTCTCTTTCCCGAATGTACGAATAGAGGTAATCTAAACACAGTGATGTGATTTCGTTTAATTCAGTTTCTGTTTATAATTTATTTTTATATATACCTATAACGAATGTCAACAAATCAATTGACATTGGGCTTTACACTGATAAGTCGAAGGTGCTACAAACGCGAAAACAAAAAGTCACAGTATTATATCATCCTGAGAACAATAAACATTAAGTGTCAAGTTAATCATGTTACATTTGCATGTTATGTTGTGTACCAAACATTATTATAAGCCTACTTGTTCAGTGGAATGTCATTTTGTAAGAACTTTCAAGGAACTGTTTTCACAGGTGCCACTTGAAATAATTTCATACGTTCATCACTACTAACGAAGAAATCTCAAGAATATGGTTTCAAATTAATGTACATTATCCTAACTGTTAAAATAAATAATCGAGGGGTGTAGCTCAGTGGTAGAGCATTCGACTGCAGATCGAGAGGTCCCTGGTTCAATCCTGGCGCCCCTATGTGTACCTTTTTGTTGTGTACCAACATCGTAAACAGTAACGGAAGATTTTAGCATAATCTTACGTTGGAGGAGAAGGAAAGACCTTCCACAATTTTTTCGGGGATTAATTGAACGCTTGACTGGAATTTGTGATTCAAAGTTCGACAATTGGAACTTGTTATCGTTCTCAACTACAAATAAGTAAACCTGTAGTCACTGGAAATTAAACAGTTTAAATGAGTCTAAATAATTATACAAATTCGAATGAATTGTACACAAGCCAGTGGAACACATTTCTCTTTATGCGTGTATTTTACACATATTTTTCTCTACGTTACATAGTTTTCTCTATGCACAGTTCCAAATATCCATACCTATTTGATAGTCACGCTGTAAAATAAAACTCTACATACTCTTCAAGCTTCTCGTTCGAAATATCGCGGAATTCCATAACTCAAAACTCGTCAGTTCAAATCCTCGTATCCACCAAATGGTTCTTACGATGGGTTCTTATTATGTACAAATTTTCTTAAAGTTTGTAAAACTGTAACAATGTGATATTTTGTGTGTGTGTGTTAGTACATCAGGGTATACAACCAGTGTTTCTTTTCGTTCACTGAGTGAATACGACCACATGCGCGCCACGTCACCGTTAGTTTGTTTGGAGGGTAGTGATACTAGGCCTAACCTAAGAGAGCATTCTTATTTTCACTTACGTCGCTTGATTTACAGTGTCGGATGTAAAACAACGTCTTTAGCAAATTATGGTCCATTACTATATTAAAGTGAATGGACCTGTTACATCACAGCTTCATAAAACATTTAAGTATTTCGATATCTTTGGCGAAAAATATTACAAAAGGTAAAGTGACGATCGATCGTTCAAATAGAGAGAATATGGTATTTAAGGAAAACCTACTTTTCTCTTAATTTGGTAATAAATGATCCAATATAACATTATAAGCATACAGGCTCGAAATGGCCCTCTGGAGGAGCTCAAAAATTCAATGCTAGCGATTGGCGTTAGATTTTATACAATACCACATAATATTTCTTGCACATTAAGATTTCGTTGCATCGTATTAGCAACAGTAAATCTTCTAGCGTGTACTGTCGGTGCTAGAATGATTCTGACTGGCTGCCTTGCTTCTAGTCAGTAGTCAAAATTAGAGACAGCGGAAGGCGTAAACACAAAACAAATACATAAGCATATTCATCATTATAACTTCACATTGTAGAAATACCATATGAAGTAAGTGTTTATTGTTCTCTTCAAATATATATATACACATATACTGTAATGTAAATATCACTGAATATAAAACATTGTTTAAGAAGTGTGTTTTGTTTACAAGAACAAAAATTGGCAAAGTAGTCAAATTCATCGTCGGGAAAGACAAATTTCGAATACTTGAGTGTTTAGAAGTGATTAATTACATAACAGAATATGGTCAAGGTCACTTCCTTTACTCCCGTATAGTTGATAAAATTATGACTACAATTCCCATTTTTTAATAGCAAGCTTTAGTAAAATGTAGGAGTTTGCTATATTTAAAATCAGATAATTTGCATAAGATTGGTCTGTGAATTGACGACGTCACTGTGATTCATTTTCCGAGAAATCAAGTGAAAAATAATGTTCATGTAAGGAGTTAAAATACTTTTGTCACCCGTACAACTTGCATATCATCCAAATGCACATTCACATTTTTTTTCTCAGTATTTCTATATAGAGTCTCTGATATTTCGTTTTCTCATTTAGTACCTGTCACTAAATCAGCAACGGAAGGTGAAATGTTTGTTTCTACTTTTCGCGCAAATCTAAAGCATGTCTATCTATGTTAGCCGTCCCTTATTTAGCAGTTTAGAATTAGTGGAGAAACAGCTAGTCATCACCACCCACCGCCAAATCTTTGGCTAATCTTTAACCAACGATGAATAGGATAAAGAGCCACTTTATAACTCCACCACGACTGAAAAGGCGAGTATTTTGGGTGTGACGGAGATTCCATCCCGCGACCATGAGATTGCAAGTCGAGACCCCTAAATACCTGGCCTATGACACCATATACAAAATATCATGTTCAATGGCACTTCCTAAAAACTCGTGGCCTCTCTTTCCCGAATGTACGAATAGAGGTAATCTAAACACAGTGATGTGATTTCGTTTAATTCAGTTTCTGTTTATAATTTATTTTTATATATACCTATAACGAATGTCAACAAATCAATTGACATTGGGCTTTACACTGATAAGTCGAAGGTGCTACAAACGCGAAAACAAAAAGTCACAGTATTATATCATCCTGAGAACAATAAACATTAAGTGTCAAGTTAATCATGTTACATTTGCATGTTATGTTGTGTACCAAACATTATTATAAGCCTACTTGTTCAGTGGAATGTCATTTTGTAAGAACTTTCAAGGAACTGTTTTCACAGGTGCCACTTGAAATAATTTCATACGTTCATCACTACTAACGAAGAAATCTCAAGAATATGGTTTCAAATTAATGTACATTATCCTAACTGTTAAAATAAATAATCGAGGGGTGTAGCTCAGTGGTAGAGCATTCGACTGCAGATCGAGAGGTCCCTGGTTCAATCCCGGGCGCCCCCTATGTGTACCTTTTTGTTGTGTACCAACATCGTAAACAGTAACGGAAGATTTTAGCATAATCTTACGTTGGAGGAGAAGGAAAGACCTTCCACAATTTTTTCGGGGATTAATTGAACGCTTGACTGGAATTTGTGATTCAAAGTTCGACAATTGGAACTTGTTATCGTTCTCAACTACAAATAAGTAAACCTGTAGTCACTGGAAATTAAACAGTTTAAATGAGTCTAAATAATTATACAAATTCGAATGAATTGTACACAAGCCAGTGGAACACATTTCTCTTTATGCGTGTATTTTACACATATTTTTCTCTACGTTACATAGTTTTCTCTATGCACAGTTCCAAATATCCATACCTATTTGATAGTCACGCTGTAAAATAAAACTCTACATACTCTTCAAGCTTCTCGTTCGAAATATCGCGGAATTCCATAACTCAAAACTCGTCAGTTCAAATCCTCGTATCCACCAAATGGTTCTTACGATGGGTTCTTATTATGTACAAATTTTCTTAAAGTTTGTAAAACTGTAACAATGTGATATTTTGTGTGTGTGTGTTAGTACATCAGGGTATACAACCAGTGTTTCTTTTCGTTCACTGAGTGAATACGACCACATGCGCGCCACGTCACCGTTAGTTTGTTTGGAGGGTAGTGATACTAGGCCTAACCTAAGAGAGCATTCTTATTTTCACTTACGTCGCTTGATTTACAGTGTCGGATGTAAAACAACGTCTTTAGCAAATTATGGTCCATTACTATATTAAAGTGAATGGACCTGTTACATCACAGCTTCATAAAAACATTTAAGTATTTCGATATCTTTGGCGAAAAATATTACAAAAGGTAAAGTGACGATCGATCGTTCAAATAGAGAGAATATGGTATTTAAGGGAAAACCTACTTTTCTCTTAATTTGGTAATAAATGATCCAATATAACATTATAAGCATACAGGCTCGAAATGGCCCTCTGGAGGAGCTCAAAATTCAATGCTAGCGATTGGCGTTAGATTTTATACAATACCACATAATATTTCTTGCACATTAAGATTTCGTTGCATCGTATTAGCAACAGTAAATCTTCTAGCGTGTACTGTCGGTGCTAGAATGATTCTGACTGGCTGCCTTGCTTCTAGTCAGTAGTCAAAATTAGAGACAGCGGAAGGCGTAAACACAAAACAAATACATAAGCATATTCATCATTATAACTTCACATTGTAGAAATACCATATGAAGTAAGTGTTTATTGTTCTCTTCAAATATATATATACACATATACTGTAATGTAAATATCACTGAATATAAAACATTGTTTAAGAAGTGTGTTTTGTTTACAAGAACAAAAAATTGGCAAAGTAGTCAAATTCATCGTCGGGAAAGACAAATTTCGAATACTTGAGTGTTTAGAAGTGATTAATTACATAACAGAATATGGTCAAGGTCACTTCCTTTACTCCCGTATAGTTGATAAAATTATGACTACAATTCCCATTTTTTAATAGCAAGCTTTAGTAAAACGTAGGAGTTTGCTATATTTAAAAATCAGATAATTTGCATAAGATTGGTCTGTGAATTGACGACGTCACTGTGATTCATTTTCCGAGAAATCCAAGTGAAAAATAATGTTCATGTAAGGAGTTAAAATACTTTTGTCACCCGTACAACTTGCATATCATCCAAATGCACATTCACATTTTTTTTCTCAGTATTTCTATATAGAGTCTCTGATATTTCGTTTTCTCATTTAGTACCTGTCACTAAATCAGCAACGGAAGGTGAAATGTTTGTTTCTACTTTTCGCGCAAATCTAAAGCATGTCTATCTATGTTAGCCGTCCCTTATTTAGCAGTTTAGAATTAGTGGAGAAACAGCTAGTCATCACCACCCACCGCCAAATCTTTGGCTAATCTTTAACCAACGATGAATAGGATAAAGAGCCACTTTATAACTCCACCACGACTGAAAAGGCGAGTATTTTGGGTGTGACGGAGATTCCATCCCGCGACCATGAGATTGCAAGTCGAGACCCCTAAATACCTGGCCTATGACACCATATACAAAATATCATGTTCAATGGCACTTCCTAAAAACTCGTGGCCTCTCTTTCCCGAATGTACGAATAGAGGTAATCTAAACACAGTGATGTGATTTCGTTTAATTCAGTTTCTGTTTATAATTTATTTTTATATATACCTATAACGAATGTCAACAAATCAATTGACATTGGGCTTTACACTGATAAGTCGAAGGTGCTACAAACGCGAAAACAAAAGTCACAGTATTATATCATCCTGAGAACAATAAACATTAAGTGTCAAGTTAATCATGTTACATTTGCATGTTATGTTGTGTACCAAACATTATTATAAGCCTACTTGTTCAGTGGAATGTCATTTTTGTAAGAACTTTCAAGGAACTGTTTTCACAGGTGCCACTTGAAATAATTTCATACGTTCATCACTACTAACGAAGAAATCTCAAGAATATGGTTTCAAATTAATGTACATTATCCTAACTGTTAAAATAAATAATCGAGGGGTGTAGCTCAGTGGTAGAGCATTCGACTGCAGATCGAGAGGTCCCTGGTTCAATCCCGGCGCCCCTATGTGTACCTTTTGTTGTGTACCAACATCGTAAACAGTAACGGAAGATTTTAACATAATCTCACGTTGGAGGAGAAGGAAAGACCTTCCACAATTTTTTCGGGGATTAGTTGAACGCTTGACTGGAATTTGTGATTCAAAGTTCGACAATTGGAACTTGTTATCGTTCTCAACTACAAATAAGTAAACCTGTAGTCACTGGAAATTAAACAGTTTAAATGAGTCTAAATAATTATACAAATTCGAATGAATTGTACACAAGCCAGTGGAACACATTTCTCTTTATGCGTGTATTTTACACATATTTTTCTCTACGTTACATAGTTTTCTCTATGCACAGTTCCAAATATCCATACCTATTTGATAGTCACGCTGTAAAATAAAACTCTACATACTCTTCAAGCTTCTCGTTCGAAATATCGCGGAATTCCATAACTCAAAACTCGTCAGTTCAAATCCTCGTATCCACCAAATGGTTCTTACGATGGGTTCTTATTATGTACAAATTTTCTTAAAGTTTGTAAAACTGTAACAATGTGATATTTTGTGTGTGTGTGTTAGTACATCAGGGTATACAACCAGTGTTTCTTTTCGTTCACTGAGTGAATACGACCACATGCGCGCCACGTCACCGTTAGTTTGTTTGGAGGGTAGTGATACTAGGCCTAACCTAAGAGATCATTCTTATTTTCACTTACGTCGCTTGATTTACAGTGTCGGATGTAAAACAACGTCTTTAGCAAATTATGGTCCATTACTATATTACATTGAATGGACCTGTTACATCACAGCTTCATAAAACATTTAAGTATTTCGATATCTTTGGCGAAAAATATTACAAAAGGTAAAGTGACGATCGATCGTTCAAATAGAGAGAATATGGTATTTAAGCGAAAACCTACTTTTCTCTTAATTTGGTAATAAATGATCCAATATAACATTATAAGCATACAGGCTCGAAATGGCCCTCTGGAGGAGCTCAGAAATTCAATGCTGGCGATTGGCGTTAGATTTTATACAATACCACATAATATTTCTTGCACATTAAGATTTCGTTGCATCGTATTAACAACAGTAAATCTTGTAGCGTGTACTGTCGGTGCTAGAATGACTCTGACTGGCTGCCTTGCTTCTAGTCAGTAGTCAAAATTAGAGACAGCGGAAGGCGTAAACACAAAACAAATACATAAGCATATTCATCATTATAACTTCACATTGTAGAAATACCATATGAAGTAAGTGTTTATTGTTCTCTTCAAATATATATATATATACACATATACTGTAATGTAAATATCACTGAATATAAAACATTGTTTAAGAAGTGTGTTTTGTTTACAAGAACAAAAAATTGGCAAATTCATCGTCGGGAAAGACAAATTTCGAATACTTGAGTGTTTAGAAATGATTAATTACATAACAGAATATGGTCAAGGTCACTTCCTTTACTCCCGTATAGTTGATAAAATTATGACTACAATTCCCATTTTTTAATAGCAAGCTTTAGTAAAATGTAGGAGTTTGCTATATTTAAAATCAGATAATTTGCATAAGATTGGTCTGTGAATTGACGACGTCACTGTGATTCATTTTCCGAGAAATCCAAGTGAAAAATAATGTTCATGTAAGGAGTTAAAATACTTTTGTCACCCGTACAACTTGCATAACATCCAAATGCACATTCACATTTTTTTCTCAGTATTTCTATATAGAGTCTCTGATATTTCGTTTTCTCATTTAGTACCTGTCACTAAATCAGCAACGGAAGGTGAAATGTTTGTTTCTACTTTTCGCGCAAATCTAAAGCATGTCTATCTATGTTAGCCGTCCCTTATTTAGCAGTTTAGAACTAGTGGAGAAACAGCTAGTCATCACCACCCACCGCCAAATCTTTGGCTAATCTTTAACCAACGATGAATAGGATAAAGAGCCACTTTATAACTCCACCACGACTGAAAAGGCGAGTATTTTGGGTGTGACGGAGATTCCATCCCGCGACCATGAGATTGCAAGTCGAGACCCTAAATACCTGGCCTATGACACCATATACAAAATATCATGTTCAATGGCACTTCCTAAAACTCGTGGCCTCTCTTTCCCGAATGAACGAATAGAGGTAATCTAAACACCGTGATGTGATTTCGTTTAATTCAGTTTCTGTTTATAATTTATTTTTATATATACCTATAACGAATGTCAACAAATCAATTGACATTGGGCTTTACACTGATAAGTCGAAGGTGCTACAAACGCGAAAACAAAAAGTCACGGTGTTATATCATCCTGAGAACAATAAACATTAAGTGTCAAGTTAATCATGTTACATTTGCATGTTATGTTGTGTACCAAACATTATTATAAGCCTACTTGTTCAGTGGAATGTCATTTTGTAAGAACTTTCAAGGAACTGTTTTCACAGGTGCCACTTGAAATAATTTCATACGTTCATCACAACTAACGAAGAAATCTCAAGAATATGGTTTCAAATTAATGTACATTATCCTAACTGTTAAAAATAAATAATCGAGGGGGTGTAGCTCAGTGGTAGAGCATTCGACTGCAGATCGAGAGGTCCCTGGTTCAATCCAGGCGCCCCTATGTGTACCTTTTGTTGTTTACCAACATCGTAAACAGTGACGGAAGATTTTAACATAATCTTACGTTGGAGGAGAAGGAAAGACCTTCCACAATTTTTTCGGGGATTAGTTGAACGCTTGACTGGAATTTGTGATTCAAAGTTCGACAATTGGAACTTGTTATCGTTCTCAACTACAAATAAGTAAACCTGTAGTCACTGGAAATTAAACAGTTTAAATGAATCTAAATAAGTATACAAATTCGAATGAATTGTACACAAGCCAGTGGAACACATTTCTCTTTATGCGTGTATTTTACACATATTTTTCTCTACGTTACATAGTTTTCTCTATGCACAGTTCCAAATATCCATACCTATTTGATAGTCACGCTGTTAAATAAAATTCTACATACTCGTCAAGCTTCTCGTTCGAAATATCGCGGAATTTCATAACTCAAAACTCGTCAGTTCAAATCCTCGTATCCATCAAATGGTTCTTACGATGGGTTCTTATTCTGTACAAATTTTCTTAAAGTTTGTAAAACTGTAACAATGTGATATTTTGTGTGTGTGTTAGTACATCAGGGTATACAACCAGTGTTTCTTTTCGTTCACTGAGTGAATACGACCACATGCGCGCCACGTCACCGTTAGTTTGTTTGGAGGGTAGTGATACTAGGCCTAACCTAAGAGATCATTCTTATTTTCACTTGCGTCGCTTGATTTACAGTGTCGGATGTAAAACAGAGTCTTTAGCAAATTATGGTCCATTACTATATTACATTGAATGGACCTGTTACATCACAGCTTCATAAAAACATTTAAGTATTTCGATATCTTTGGCGAAAAATATTACAAAAGGTAAAGTGACGATCGATCGTTCAAATAGAGAGAATATGGTATTTAAGCGAAAACCTACTTTTCTCTTAATTTGGTAATAAATGATCCAATATAACATTATAAGCATACAGGCTCGAATTGGCTCTCTGGAGGAGCTCAGAAATTCAATGCTGGCGATTGGCGTTAGATTTTATACAATACCACATAATATTTCTTGCACATTAAGATTTCGTTGCATCGTATTAGCAACAGTAAATCTTCTAGCGTGTACTGTCGGTGCTAGAATGATTCTGACTGGCTGCCTTGCTTCTAGTCAGTAGTCAAAAATTAGAGACAGCGGAAGGCGTAAACACAAAACAAATACATAAGCATATTCATCATTATAACTTCACATTGTAGAAATACCATATGAAGTAAGTGTTTATTGTTCTCTTCAAATATATATATACACATATACTGTAATGTAAATATCACTGAATATAAAACATTGTTTAAGAAGTGTGTTTTGTTTACAAGAACAAAAAATTGGCAAAGTAGTCAAATTCATCGTGGGGAAAGACAAAATTCGAATACTTGAGTGTTTAGAAATGATTAATTACATAACAGAATATGGTCAAGGTCAGTTCCTTTACTCCCGTATAGTTGATAAAATTATGACTACAATTCCCATTTTTAATAGCAAGCTTTAGTAAAATGTAGGAGTTTGCTATATTTAAAAATCAGATAATTTGCATAAGATTGGTCTGTGAATTGACGACGTCACTGTGATTCATTTTCCGAGAAATCCAAGTGAAAAATAATGTTCATGTAAGGAGTTAAAATACTTTTGTCACCCGTACAACTTGCATAACATCCAAATGCACATTCACATTTTTTTTCTCAGTATTTCTATATAGAGTCTCTGATATTTCGTTTTCTCATTTAGTACCTGTCACTAAATCAGCAACGGAAGGTGAAATGTTTGTTTCTACTTTTCGCGCAAATCTAAAGCATGTCTATCTATGTTAGCCGTCCCTTATTTAGCAGTTTAGAACTAGAGGAGAAACAGCTAGTCATCACCACCCACCGCCAAATCTTTGGCTAATCTTTAACCAACGATGAATAGGATAAAGAGCCACTTTATAACTCCACCACGACTGAAAAGGCGAGTATTTTGGGTGTGACGGAGATTCCATCCCGCGACCATGAGATTGCAAGTCGAGACCCCTAAATACCTGGCCTATGACACCATATACAAAATATCATGTTCAATGGCACTTCCTAAAAACTCGTGGCCTCTCTTTCCCGAATGTACGAATAGAGGTAATCTAAACACCGTGATGTGATTTCGTTTAATTCAGTTTCTGTTTATAATTTATTTTTATATATACCTATAACGAATGTCAACAAATCAATTGACATTGGGCTTTACACTGATAAGTCGAAGGTGCTACAAACGCGAAAACAAAAAGTCACAGTATTATATCATCCTGAGAACAATAAACATTAAGTGTCAAGTTAATCATGTTACATTTGCATGTTATGTTGTGTACCAAACATTATTATAAGCCTACTTGTTCAGTGGAATGTCATTTTTGTAAGAACTTTCAAGGAACTGTTTTCACAGGTGCCACTTGAAATAATTTCATACGTTCATCACTACTAACGAAGAAATCTCAAGAATATGGTTTCAAATTAATGTACTAACTGTTAAAATAAATAATCGAGGGGTGTAACTCAAGAGCATCGACTGCAATCGAAGGTCGAGCCCCTATGTGTGCCTTCTTGTTGTGTACCAGCATCGTAAACAGTGACGGAAGATTTTAACATAATCTTACGTTGGAGGAGAAGGAAAGACCTTCCACAATTTTTTCGGGGATTAGTTGAACGCTTGACTGGAATTTGTGGTAGCTCAGTGGTAGACCATTCGATCAGATCAATAGGTTCCTTGATTAATCCTGCTCGCTCCCGATATATTCATTTTACTAGTGTACTAATATTAAAACAGTATAAACTGTGCTTAAATTCACTAGGATATTCTTACTTTGGTGGAGAATGAAATATATTCTGGATTATGTGAACTATCTGGGGTACCAGAGAAGTGGACATGGAAAGGAATTTCCTTTCTGTATAAGGTTAAAACCTGAAAATTCTTATAAAAACTAAAAAGTGTGAAATTGTAAATTTGTATTTATATCGTTGTGGATCCAACAAATTTTATTGCCAAATTTGGTGAATATCCATCAATGAGAGGAAAGTAGAGATCATAAATAGCTCATACCCCAACATTGCAAGTGTTATTCTAGAGGTCTACTGATTTCTTATGTCAATATTATTGAAGATGCTTTCACACGCTGAAATGTTTTTACACGAATTTACGACAGACAGTACTATTATATTTGTATAGATGGCGGCAAGTGCATTCAATTAGAGTGTTATGTTTTCGTTTGCTTTGAATTTCGCGCAAAGCTGCACAAGAGCTTTCTGCGCTAGTCGTCCGTAATTTAGCAGTGTAAGACTAGAGTAAAGGCTTCTAGTCGTTACCATTTACCGCCAAGTTTTGGACTACTCTTTTACCAATGAATTATGGGACTGTCATCACATTATAACACCCCACAGCTGAAGGGGTGAGCGTGTTTGGTGTGATGGGGATTTGAACTTTCGACCCTCAGTTTACGAGACGAGCGCCTTAAATACCTGGCCATGCCGGGCCTTATGTTTTCGTATTGTCATATATTCACTATGAGAATGAAGGAAAATAAAGTTCTCCGCTACGATAAGCGGAGGCTAAACGTGAAAATATGGACCCCTATTGCAAATAAACATTCAAATAGGATAAAATTTTCGTGAAGTTTAGAGTTGCGCATCACGTAATAAAAATTCTTTTCCAGTATCATTTAATCAAGAGTTTCATTATAGGATGGTGTTCGTGGCTGGAGCATATAAATCAAAGTACAATATTTGGAATTTATTGTCGTTCTGTATTAGATATTTAAACCTTTATTCAATAGATATTAATAAGGTTAATGATTTAAATAATTATTTAAGACAGAAATTCTTCTTTACAAACCAACGTAACACACTTTCCACGATTTTTTCTTGGCGTATTTTGCCTTTACCTTACGTGGTTTGCTTTACATTTACTTTCGTATATTTATTCTTTATTTAAACCCTTGTTTACTACAATATCTTTTTTGATGTTCAAAATGATCCTCGATCCAAGTAAATTAAAGCTTCCTGACTTAATATATTTCGTCTGCTTCTTTTCACTCTAAAAGTGTTTGTGTGTTTGAAGTTAAACACGAAGAAATACAATAAGTTATCTGTGCTCTACCCACCAAAGTTATCAAAACTCGGTTTCTAGTGCTCTAACAGTTGCCACTTATCGTACCTCAGATGGTTGTTTTTGCACGTGTACAATTTGTCTCTGAGATTATGATGTTAATAAAATCTAATATTTTGTGTGTGTATTAGTTACTTAGTTAATAAATCAGGGTGTTGGTATTATCAAAGCCGACATTCCAGGTAACCCATATAAGTTTTCCAAATTTTATTTCCACTTACAGAGTTGATGAAGACAAATATAAATCACTCGTAAAATTTAATTTCGGGATCGTATGTGACCACATCAGAAAATCACATGTGCATCCACGTCATCATTATTTTATTAGAATTTTAGTTATGCTAAGCCTGACCTATGGGCAACATTTTGAATTTATAAAGACAGTTAAGGATTTTGATATATTTAGTGTGCCAATACAAAAAGAAAAATGATTATCAGTTCTCGATATATAAAGGTTACGGTATATCACATATATAATTCGATATTAATGGTCTACTATGTTTTTATAAGTATCTCGAGTGTGGGTTGGCTACTTTGTGATGAAACTGTGTTTTTTCGAAACTGGTGGTCCGCGTTCGAATGTGTGCAATACCACATAATATTCATCGAAATTTAATCTATAGGCACAGTATAATAGCGAATGTGTTTGTCGGTTTTCTTATAGCAAAGCCACAACGAGTTATCTGCTATGTCTATCGATGAGATTCGAACCCCTGATTTTAATGTTGTAAATCCTGCTTTCCTGCCGGAGGACTATAATAGCGATAGTCAATCCCTTAACGTGTGAAAGTGTTTCTGACTGGCTGTCTTCCCTTTGGTCAGTAATTACAATTTATGAACAGCAGCAGATAACTTTAGTAACTTTGCCATTAATATACAAAATACAAAAAAAAATAAAAGTATATTTTACATTATTACTTCATAATGTAGAGTTGCCAGAAGCGGTACGTATTTTAAAGGTTTCAAATAAATGTCCATCTGAGAGTTCTGTTACCGTCTATAAAAATTTCCCACATAAAAAGTTCAGTCACCGTTAGTGGGGATCACCTGTATTAAACCATAATTTTTACGAAATAGTAAACTGTTGGTGACGTTCGCCATTGGGACAGTGGTAAGTTTCCACATTTACAACGCTAAAAACAGGAGTTTGATTCCCCTCGGTAGACACAGCAGATAGCCAGATATGGCTTTGCTATAAGAAAAACACACACGCACACACACAGAAACAGACTGTTGGTGACATAGCCCGTTTCGGAGTTTATTCGTCAACTGCAATAACCGTGTTATGAGGAAAAAACACGTAAAGGTTTCGACTATATATTAATACCAGTTGTTCCCCAAAAAATATAGCCCACTAACCAGAAGTTTTACATTTCTCAAAAAATTAAGTGATATATTTGTTATATAATTACGGTTTAAATTTCGAAAGCTGGTGAAGCATTAGAAACCAACAAGCCTAAAAATGTTTTAAGAATCATATTAAAGCATATGTTGTTGTTTTTGTTTTTTACTTTCCCTTTAGTTTTTCCATTGCGACTCAAAATCAGATGAGTTTAAGTGGCATTTTAACATTTGTCTCCCACTCGTAGCCGTCATAAATGTTCTTCATACTACACCATAACGCCCCAATTGTGCTCAACTGTGAAAAAGAAAAACTCTAAAAAACATTACTATATACAGATATATAACATAATGTTTAGGGATTATGAGGGACCTGTTAATCCATCTCTGTTGCTCCATCCTCTAAACCAAACTATTATAAAATAAAAACAACAACTTGAAGTTATCTCTTATCATTCATATAGTTATCAATCTTTCTCTTAAACTCACTTAAGTTTACTGCCTCCACAACATCCGAAGATAACCTTCTCCAGGGACCAACCACCCTGTTAGAAAAATAAACTGTCTTAGCTGAAGATGATTCCTGCCTTGCCGAGATTTATACTTGTGTCCCCTAGACCCACTATTCTTGCCGTAAAATATAAAAAGAATGATGCATCAACATCATTAATTCCTTTTACAATCTTAAACACCTCAATCAGATCCTCTCTAACTCTTCCTTTTTCAAGATCAAGCAGTTTCAAAAATCTTAATCTCTTCTCATACGACAAACCTTCTATCCAAGGCACCATTTTAATCACCCTTCCCTGAACTCTTTTCCTAATTCATTGTCCTACCTAAAGTAAGAAAAGTTCAAGACTGAACACAATATTCCGTACGTGGCTTAACCGGTGTCGTATACGATGAAAGCATAACCTATTTTGACTTGTATTCACTATTTCTGTAGATATAATTTAAAATCTTATTTGCCCTACCACTAGCAACAGCACATTGCTTGGATAGCTTTTGAAACTTATCGACTATTACACCAAGATCCCTTTCTTTCATGACAATCTTCAGGTTATTCCCATCTAAATTATACTTATACTTCAAGTTATGGTAAGCCACGAGAATTATTTCGTACTTATTATAAAACCCATCTGTCATTTATTTCTTCGACTTACTATTTGATCTTAACCCTTTTGTAAAACATCAGCATACTCTTCACAGCTAGCAACACCCAGAACCTTGATATCATTCGCAAATGTGAGTAACTTATTGACCATTCCTTTGTTCATATCATTAATAAATCATAATGTCTAAAAGTTCTGGGATACCCCACTTGTGACATTAATCCTGTCAACCGAACTCCATTTATGACAACCTGTTGCTTTCTTCCATCAGGCCACCATTCTCTCCATTTAGTTAACTTCTCTTCTACATGTATACATACACACAGTATATATATTTTTTAATTTCTTATCTCTGGTTTTGAGCTGCAATAGACAAATACACATGAAATTGGGGAAAACTGCATTTAACTTGGTTTTAATAATACATTACATTTTATTTAGCGTTAGCAAGTTTAAAGAAAAACTAATATATAAGTGCAGATGGCACACAAATCGTGTATGCGTGCAGTGGTAAGGGGTATTGTAATGGTATATAATTATAAATAATAATAGTTTTCATTCTTCTATTTTTATACATAATTCCTCGCTGGGATATTCCTATAAACTTTTCACTTGAAAGTAAGCTAAACTTATATATTTGTCTGTCATGAACGGTATGCACGTAACTTGACGCGTATACTTAACATTGGTAGTTATGTCAAAACTGGTGTACGAGTAGGCTTACGTATACTAATTGTTAATACTATGTTATAATATTATTTCTTACAAATTGGAGTTATACTGAGCGCATTCTTACAAATTTTTCATCAGATCTTGGTCTAACCTCTTTCAAAATACACTATTACTGTTAACAAAGCATTAATTTAAGTTGGAACTTTGTTCGATCTGTCGTTGTAAGTTGTAATTTATAATCGTTGTCGTTCCCACTTTGCTCGAAAATGGCATATCTTAAACATAATAGAATCATATTGTTAAAATTAAATCATACGCTATAATTATCTTATAGTGGATTTGCTGAATGCCTGTGTATTGAAATGTTTAATATGGGTGAATTGACTGTAAATATACATTTTCAATAAGTGGTTACAAACCGCAATATAAGGAGTTGAACTCAAAAGAGGCGTTTAAGGTATTAGTTGTCTTACTAATCGTGTCTTTGAGTAAAAAATGCTAGTGTTGTTGATAGGTATTATTGTTATACATATTTGTGAAAAATGACTTTATATATATATATATATATATATATATAAACAATATAAGTTCACCTGTGGGTGTCTGATTCATAAAGCAAAAGAAATAACTACTATGTTTCCTTACCTTAGATTTCAAACAATCATAAGGGAATATAAAGTACACGTTTTAATAGTTTATTAGTGGTAACTTGTATAACAAAACACCTGGTGTAAAAATATAAGAATTCTGTCATGCATGAATAGGATTCATCTAAGTTAGTATATACATAGCTTAAGAATTTTACTGCTGATGTCTGAGATACACCTACCATAATAAAGTTAATACAGAGCTGATACAAATATAAACCTTATTAAAGGTGATTTTTGTTGAAGAAATGGACCTGTGCAGTAACAAATATTAAAAGTTCCATACTGTCACATAAAAGGTTGGTCTGTGTATAACATCGTTAAAAATGCTCTGTACTTATTGACACATAGCTCCTTTATATGGATATCTTTCTCTAAATAAGCATTAATACCTATGACTACTAAGAAAAAAGAAGATATGTTCTAAATAAAATTAATTGTTTAATTTGGTTGCATGTAGTAGTATTGAATGTATTTCATCAATATTGGTTTTCAGTGTCACCATTTAAATGACTGTATTGATAGAAATTAATAAAGACATCTTTAACTACATGTTTTTCTAACATCATGAACTTAAATGATTGTAGTATCTGTTAACAGAAACATCTGGATGTCAGCTCTGAGACGAGAAGTGTTGTCTCTTTACAAAAGGATCCTTCGAACTGGCAAGAACTGGGAAGCAGTTTCTGGAAACTCGCAGCATCCTGAATTAGAAGGAAAATATATAATTAATGAAACAAAGGAATTGTTTCATAAAAATAAAAATGTGAGTGAGAATGTTGATCTATCAAGCTTTCTGTACACGAAACAGTTCACAATGTATATAAGTTAGTGCATTCTATACACTTGTACTGTAGCTTCTCTGTGTAACTGAAGAACAAAGCATACTCTGAAATTAGAAAACAAAAGCACATGGCTGTTTAACTAAGATTATTGAATCTTAATGAAACCGTACAGTATGTTTTAGTTAATGACATTCTACATTTTTATATAAAACTTGATATTTAACCATTAACTTATAACTCAACCAGGCCCAGTCTCACAATAAATCTAGAGTATGTAATATCAGGAAATATTTTTAAAATTTACTAGAAATTTGCTAGAATGACAACTGTAGCTGAGAGCTTCCATCTTATGACGACAGTAACTTGTTTGACTTTCCTCAAACCAATGTTTTCCATTTTCTGGTGAATACCTTTTTTGCTTTTTTCTGCACTTTTTCTTGTTTCTTGCAAAGACTACCTTGAAAACAGCAGTTGGTAATTATCAAAATAAGTGAACATTGACAATCGCTTTGGAAGTTGTATCAAAATCAGTTTTGGTTGTTGTGCTTGGTTCTGGAATCTTTATACTCAAGTCTAAAAGAAGTGAACAATTATATCTACTGGATATAATGTAAAAAATCAACACCAGATTTTATGGATTTTGTTTTGTGAAGCCAAATTCAGGTTAAAAGTCCTTCATTCAGATTTATGATCTTAATGACCATAAATACTTTGTTAAAACTTTCTGACTGAGACTTGTATCATAAATATGTTATAAATAACTTCCTAATGAAAGTTAATGAGCTGCTTTGAGTATCAGTTGTGTAATGTCGTCAGTGTCATATATTGGCTACAGAACTTGTGCAAACATTTCTTAAGTAATCTGTAAAAGTTAACTTCCTCCTTGAGTTAGATTACATTAATACTCTTACTAATTATACTTAAATATAGTAAGAACTTTGGAATATTAGCTTAATAAACAATAACCATAACTAATTATACTTTCTCATTTTCAGTGTTTATCTACATTTAGCCAGAAGTTTGTATGATATTTTACACAAAACTCATACAAAATACTGTAGAATAATACGAAAAGACAGCTTGAATACATAAGTTCAAAAAAATCACTTAATGTATAAAACTAAAAGTTACTGTACTTGTTAGGTAAACTTCTAGTGCCTTGATTTCAATTGAGGCATTTCAAACATTGAAAGATAATTAGGCATTCCTTTCTTAGAAAATTTAAATAAGCATTTATGTTTATCTTAAAATGCTTGAATGACCTGAAAATACCCTTTTTTAAATAGCTGAAAAATGAAGAAGAAATCAAGTCCAGATTGATGGAGGCTGACAGTAGATTGCAAATGGGTAGGAAAGAAATGTGCTTTAAAAAGTATCTTGTGAGAAGTGCTTTTTTAAAAACAATTTTATAAATCTAAAATAGTGAAGAGAATCTCAGTTTTACATTTTGTGTGAAACTTGGGAAGTGGAAGGAATGAGGGATTAGTGGGGAATTTCAGAGGTGAATTTTAACATTTGCACTCAAGTGAGGTCACAAATTTGAATGTTCTGAACACTGCATATAGGTATCTTACCTTTGGTCCATCTTTTTCACTTTTATTGAAATAAAGTGCTTCTGAAAACAATTTCAACATTCTGTTGTATTATGTATTAGTTATTATTTATCAAAATTATATTCTCACTGAAACAAATACTTTGATCTCTTTCATAACTGTTTTGTTTTACTAACATAGTATTGATTACTGTTTGGCATTTAATACCATTATATGATTCATTTTACAAACTGTTTGGTATAAATTAGTATGATCTTCACCATGAAGTTGATTTCTACTATCTTAAAGTTAAATACATGTTGATATTTGCTAGATAGTTAATAAAAGCTAATGTAATTTTGATCTTTTGAGGTACTGTATTACATTGTTTTTATAAGTTTCAATGAAAACTGTCAATATGGTATCACATTAGTCAGTTTGTAATATTTCTCACAGCTTTTATGCACATATTAAAGCAAAAAAATACTTACTGTCTAAGAAGTTAAATGATAATATATAAATTTGTAGAAAAAGAAAGTTTACTTCAATGAAAACAGAACTTTTCTTTCATGACAGCTTTGCACTATCGAATACCCTACCCACGTCCAGTCAACTTACCTCCTCAGGCCTTGGCCAGTCCACTTGGCAAGAGATTAAAGAAACAGTGTAGACTACGGAAACAGTCAAGGCCCATATACATAAAATCTTTAGATTCTGAGACTTAAACATATTTGTAAGGTAAAACATTTTTTCCCACAAATAAAACCAAGATAAAAGTGAACTACGTTACTTTTCAATCAATAGTTAATAGCATTAGCGATATTAGTGCTGTAAAGTATTGGAATAGAGTATCAAAACAAAGCTTAGCAGTTTTCCAGTATTTTTGAAATATAAATAATAATATTTAGTTCACAATAATAATTGCATCATATAGTTTTGTATGTATCCAAAATAAACAAATATTGTAAACTATTACTTTTTTTGTAAGTGTGACACTGACATAAGAAAGGAAAATATGGCTACTTTTCGTGGATCGTCGGTGCTGGCACAGTGTTTCATTAGTCTATTGGTTTTGATAAAGCTGCTACGTATTTTATAAGTTACAATTTTTTACACATTTGAAGCAAAATGTTCCACAATACTAAGTAAACACAAACTAACAATTGACAAAACTATTACAATAGTTCAAATACCATAAGACAATAATAAATCTTCACAGAAGTCTCACACCCTCAGTGAGAGTTTTTTGTAATGTAATCTATTATTAGTAGTAACCTATACAGTGTTCATGCTCTAGTTTTAGCAATTATTAATATAATTAAAATGCATGTTCTGACACTATGACTTTAGTCATGTTTTAATTATAATTATATGTATACTCTACTATGTTTGAACCAGTGTAAAATGAAGAGGTTAATAAGTAGAAATAACTTTATGTCTGAATTAAGACTTAAAAATCATACTTGTTAGATTTATGTATGTAAATTTATCAAATCCTGTTTGTGTGTGTGTATATAAACACCCTCTTCTCATGGGGCTGGTATTGCCAGGTGGTTAGGATGCTCGAGTTGCAATCTGAGGATCACAGGTTTGAATCTCTGTCTCACTAAACATGCTCACCCCTTCAGCTATGGGGGTGTTATAATGTGGTGATCAGTCCCACTATTCATTGGTAAAAGAGTAGCCCAAGAGTTGGTGTTGTGTGGTGATGATTAGCTGCCTTCCCTTTAGTTTTACACTGTTAAATTAGGGACAGCCAGTGCAGATAGCCGTTGTGTAGTGTTGCTTGAAATTCAAAAACAAAGAAATCTCATGGTTTAATGCAAGCTTGCAAAATATGTGTTTAACCCTGTAATTGAGACAGCACACAGTCCATTGTACAGCTTTACTTAGACTACTTATCTTCAGAAAACATTTTACAACATTCACTGGGAGGCAAAGTCTTGGTAAAAAATCTATTTCAGAATGACTGATATGGGTATTGACACTTATTGATAAGGAGAGAACAGCATTTCAATCTTCCTAGATCATCTTATCCTGAAGATGACCTAGGAAGATCGAAACATTGTGCTCTTCTTATCAATAAGTGTTAATGCCTGTACCAGCCATTCTGAGATAGGTTTTTATTTCAAGTGGATTTATCATCATCAAGAAAAGTCTTGATGAAGTCAGTACCTATACTTTTTTAAAATGTCCATGAAAGTGTACAATAATCTATAGTGACACAGCACATGTTGCCACTGGACACAAAATTATTAACAATAGCCCAACAAAACATGTTATTAACACTTATTATATGCTTTTGTATAGACCAACACTACAAACATATGGATGTGGAACTGTGAAACAGTTACAAGATGAGTTGAGAAAGAGACGAGCTTGTGTATAGAGGGCAAAATAAGAATGTTTGTGTACAGCTGTTAATATGGAACATTCCATGTTTTGAACTTATGAATACTTATCATTGTTTAAATGTTTTTGTAATTGGATTCGTTGCTCAAGTAATGTGTACAGAGTAATTATCTGAAAGTTTAATAATGGTATGTTTCTTTTATTATGTTAGTGACCAAATGTTCATACAAGTGCTGGAAAAAAATTAATAATTGGAATTAGTTACACAAAGAGCTACAAACATAATTTTAATCACCCATTTTTTACTTTACTATGGTCAAATCATTTTTCTCACTTCATGTATAAGAAGTTATCACTTGTTGTTTATATTAAGATGTAGATAAAGAATCAGAAGCATGGTCAAGTGATTAGAGTGTTCCATTCGCAATCTGAGGGTCGAGGATTTGAATCCCTGTCACATCAAACATGCTTGCATTTTTAACCGGGGGTCGTTATAATGTAACGGTCAATCCCACTGTTTGTTGATAAAAGAGTAGCTCAAGAGTTAGCGGTGGGTGGTGATGACTAGCTACCTTCCTTTTAGTCTTACACGAAATTTAACAACAACTGTTTTATTATTAAAAACAAACTTGCAGTTTCAGTAACAAATATAAGTGCCAACAAAAAAGAAAATTATGACAGGTAAACTTTACCATGACAACGATGCTAAGAACTTGTATACATTTCTGATAATCACGTCATAAGTAAGATAATCGACGTTCTGTTACGTAAACCTCGTGTTTTTCTAGATGTTTGTAAGGTTTGGTTTCAACAATACGTATTCGAAAGTTACACAGAGTGAGGGAAACATAAAATTCCACCACCAATCCTCGTTTCTAGTGAGGAATGTGAGGATCTTGCTAGTGCTATCATTCGTTCAATTCTTTGGTACTGGTTCCTGTGTTTTTAAGAAAGTTGGCATGTTCACTTATATCATACGGTCCAAAAAAAATCCCGAATTTCATCAACCATTACCCAATAAATTAGTTCCAAATGAGATTTGAGACTGTTTCGTTTAACTAGAGCAAGGTCACTTACAGGCGTACAACACTAAAATTCAGAGTTTGATTCCTCTCGTTCGACAAAGTGCAGAGAACATATTGTGTAGTTTTGCGTTAATACAGTAACAACAAAAATTATGCGTTTTATTTCGGATGTTCTTCCCTTCAGAAACTATAGGAATATACATATACGGATAATAATACATGCATCTTGTCTGCACAGTTAATAGTAAAGTGGTGCCCTCCAGTGGTAAGTTTGTAGGCTTATAATACTAAAACTAATGAGATTTAAGTGCGACTAAATATTGGTGATTCTTTGGCCTATTATAGTTTATAATAATTTCAGAACAGGTTAGTCATAAAACTTTATATGCCGTACTAACCATATTGGTACTGATCCTAAGTTAGCAGTGCAATTGAAATGGCCCCATTGGATCAGCAAATAAGCCTGTGGGCTCACATTGCCTAAAACCCGGTTTCGATACTCTTCGAGAACATAACACAGGTAACCCATGGTGTAACATTTCTGCGTATCAACAAATAAGCAATTAAACAAATTATGGTTTTAATATAGGAGAAAAAAACTTTAGCGTAACTTTGCACAATGACTTACCTGTGTCACTTCAAAATAAAATTCCAGGATAAATTATTAATATAACCGAGAAAATAATAGTCTATGCCATGAAAAAAAAACCCATCAAGCATCTAATAATTCATGGTAGCATTTCGAAGCAGTAATACATTGTGTGAAAATATAGGAGTTAGTTGAGTGAAGTAAGTATGCGCAGGAAGGGAAATAGTGTGTGTGGATGATTTGGTGAAGTAATCCAATCCCCAGTGTCACATAGTATCTCTGTGGACTTACAACGTTGGAAATTAGGTTTCGATGCCTATGGTAGGCAGACCACAGATAGTCTATTGTTCAGCTTTGTGCTTAATTACAAATAATAACAACAGTGTTATTTAATAAAATTCTGTGCGTCTGTTAAATTACACAATAACTTGAGTTGGTTAGTCAGGTTTGCTATCAGTTGAGAAGATTTCTGCTAAATGTTATTGTTATTAGTGTATTAGGCCTATATTAGTTATGTTGAAAACGTAGTTTATGAACTTAGGCTTATAACTTGGGTCAAAGTGAACGTCGCCTGCAGCAGACTTTACTGTAGAAATGAATCATAATTCTTTATTATTGTGTTGACTAGGTTTAATATTATTTTTACCAGATAATCCAAAAGATGCTACCAACAATGGAATACGTTACAACAGTCTTTATTTTGAGAGAAGTTTGTGTAGCTAAAATTTCAAAAAGTATAGTGAAAAAGGAAAAGCTTCGTTGTTGGTTTGCTACAGTTGATGTACTATAAACCTCGAAGCTATAACTCAGGGGTGTGCAACATTTTTCGTCGGTGGGCCATATAACCAACTTCATCAATCAAGCGGGGCCACTTAAAAACAAGCTTATTCGTGTACATGCACAATAAATTTAAAAAAATTCTCAAAATGCAAGCAATAATATTTTATATTTTTGCATGAGTGATCATTTTAGTGCGACACTTGAAATTTAGAGTCCTTGCAGAGCTTGTCAATATCAGCTTTGACAGAAGTGGTTGCCACTCTTAACTGACTGGTCAAATGTTCATCAGTCAGCTGACTTCTACATTTGGTTTTGATGAGCTTCATTTTGGAGAAAAATTGCTCACAGCAGTAGGTGCTACCAAAAAGGGAGGCAATTCTTTGTGCATGACGGGACAAATTGGGAAACTTTTCACGTACACAGAGTTTGTAAAAGTCTAGCAAACTGTTTTCAGAGAATTTCCTTTTAGTGTCCATGTCAGCCTGCAGTTCAATGAGTTCCATTTGGCAATCATCAGGACTGTCTTCCACTGCCAAATCAAAAGGTTGAGCGAACAATTTCAATCTAGTTTCAGTTTGTCTGAAATCTGGAAATCTGTTTGCAAACTCATCACGCAGCTTTTGTACACTGGTTCCATATTTAGTGCAATCCAGATTAGGAAATTCCAGTTTCCTGGTTGCAAGACATGTAAAATGGGTCAATATGGCTCTTCTCAACTGAACCTGGAAAAGTTCCAATTTCTTCTCAAAAGCACAAATATGCTCAAACAACTTATTCACAAGTTGACTTTTCCCTTGTAGTTTTAAGTTTAAATCAGACAGATGCTGTGTAATGTCTGTGAGGAATGCTAAGTCATTCAGCCAGTTCTCATTGCTCAAGAAGTCCACATTCTGACGTTTGCTCTCCATGAAGAACTTAATCTCCTCTCGCAGATTCCAGAATCTCTTCAAAGTAGCAGCTCTACTAAGCCAACGTACAGCAGAGAAGTACAAAACATCTGAATACTCACTGTCCAGCTCATCTAAAAAGTTTTAAATTGTCGATGATTTAATCCTCGTGTTCGAATATAATTTACGCATTGGACGACATTTTTCATGACTTCTGCAAAATCCACAACTTTGGTGCACAAGCTCTCTTGGTGAATAATGCAATGGCTTACAACTACGTCTTGTGCTCCAATTGCAGTTAGAAATTTCTTGGTGAATCCATTTGTCCTACCTGTCATGGAAGGAGCACCATCTGTTGTAACACCACATAATTTATAAGGATTCAGTTCAAACTTTTCTACAACCTTAAGCACTTGTTCACAAATATCCTGTCCTGTGGTTGTGGAGGAAAGGCTTGCCATATCTAAAACTCTTCGAAAACATCAAAGCCTGCAGTAACAGCTCTGATGAAAATGACAAGTTGGGATGTGTCATTGATATCAGTGCTTTCATCCAAAGCCAGACTGAAAGCTTCACACGAATTCAATCTCTCTTTCAAAGTTTCTTTGATGTCCTCTGAAAGATCTTTTGTCCTGCGTGAGACAGTAAAGCGGGAAAGGCTAGTTTGCTCCACCAAATATTTTTTCTCTGGACATGCATATTCTGTGAATATTGTTAAACAATTTTAATAAATTCTCCATCACTGAAAGGCTTTCCCTTTTCTGCCATACATTCACAAAGCTTAAAACTCAGTTTTGTCACCAGTTCTGAATTTTTCTTGAAAGTGGTAAAACACCTTGTTGCTTTTCAATGGATGTTTTAAATGTTCAATTTTGTCCTTTCGTGCCTGACCAACAATTTCATCAAACTGGGAGGAGTGCTTAGTTGCGTAATGTCGCTTAATATTGTACTCTTTCATGACTGCAATTGTAGTTTGACAGACGAGGCAGACAACACCTTGATTATGTGGGACAACAAGATATTTTGTGCACCATTCACTGTTGAATAACCTTCCCTCATCATCAATTTTTCGTTTCTTAACTGCTGACATTTTACTAGCCCTGAAATCAAAACAAAATTATTCTCACGAAAATAGCAAAGTAGAAAAAACATAGAATTTATTTACACATGGAACCTCTTATGGACAGAAACACATGTTTCTAAATTGGCATCCCGATCATAGCCTTCCGGTACTTAAATTAATTGAGAATAGCAAAATACAGTGTGACCTCGCCTATTCGCGGTTCGCCATTCGCGGCCCCGCATATTCGCGGGTTATGCGCGAACTGCGTTTTTGTAGGTCACAGAGACTGAAAGGGCTTTTCGAGGAGATTTCAGTTGTATTTACTCAATCAAGCCGTTTTTATCAATTGTCGTCCTCACCAAACAAGATTGGACTGCTATTGGCTGACTGCCTCAGCTTCCCCAACAACGCAAACGGCAAAGCACAGCCCGGTAACGCACGGTACAATTTAGTGAAATACATAACAGTATGCAATATTGCTACATTATTACTGCATCAATGAGTATAAGTATCATTAGTGTTTGGGAAGCATTTCATATAGTATATAATCGCATACATATACGTTTTAAAACTGCGTCCAATATTCGCGGTTTTCGCTATTCGCGGGAGGGTAAAGAACGTAACCCCGCGAATAACGAGGTCACACTGTACATAGAATCAGATGCATCTGAAAGCAAAATTTTAATAAATTCAGTAAAGTCACAACAATATGCTAAATAATAATCAATTTACCTTCAATCTCTTGTAGTAACTGTAAAAGGTAATAAAATTTTCACCAATAATGAATGACGGACAGCAGAGGTTAGGGAAAATTGTCGCCAGCGGGCGAAGGCGAGGTTCAGGACATGACGTTGAGTCATAGACAATAGTGCTAGTGCACGTCACCTATTCATGCCCTAAGGAGGCCGACCAATCGAATTCGGCCTGCTCCTCTCTAGCAAAGATAATTTTAGAAGTTTGTCGAGTCGAAGCCTGGGAATCCCGTAGGATCGATGCTTTTAAAAATATTCCATTTGCGTTGGATTCAGGCCACATGGTTAGATTACAACAACTAGGGCCACACTAAATGGCTTGGCGGGCCGGGTTGTGGCCCGCGGGCCGCCTGTTGCACACCCCTGCTATAACTGATTAACGCTTATTGATCGGGAAACTAAGATATTGGTCAGGAACGTTTATAGATTTCGAACATTACAAATCGTTTAACTTTGGTGGATTAAATCGAATGTTAGTATTTTTTACAAAGACATTATATAACTTCAGCGGTGAGAAAATCACGTGGGATCAGTAAAGTGAATTGTACCTGTATCAACTCAGAATAAACTCGCTCGTCGTGAAGTTCCGGATCGAATAGAAGACTCAATATTGTTTGTAAATTTGTAAAACTTTTGTATTTAAATTATTATTTGTAATAACCGTTATTATAAATTATATTATTGTTTGTTTATTAAAATATATTTGTATTAAGAAAGAAAGTTGTGTATCAATCTTGTTGGCAAATATCATAAATCTGATATATATCGACGTGCCTCCAGTAGCACAGCGGCATGTCTTTGGACTTACAGTGCTAGAAACCGAATTTCGATACCGTGTTGGGCAAAGTATACATAGCCCATTGTGCAGCTTTGTGCTTAATTACAAACATATCAACAGTTAATTAACATATATATTTAATTTACAATTTAACTCAGTTTCAAGCTATTTGAAATTGTAATACGTCACATAATAAATTGGAGACTCGTCCAAGATAAAATATAAATAGGTAACAAGCTTTATTTAAGATACTTTAAAGTTTTGATGGTAAAACAAAATACATAACATACGAGCAACAGCTAACTGTTTGCTGTGAGGTTCTAAGCTCGTTATGCTTCATCATATTAATTTAGGTTAATGTATAGAGAACTAAAACGGACTCGATGTTATACACACTTCACCTTTATAAAAGGCTTAGCAGTATTTCTTTGGTTTTATGACGCAAGTTGTTCTGATGAGGCTTCAATGGGCGAATCCACCGTCAACAGCAGGGGATGCGACCAATAAAAAAATGGATTAGACCTACGTCACAGATTCTTTTTTGTAATTTTTTATCTTGTTAAATATTTAAACCTGAAGAAAGATATAAGTATTCGTAAGTAAAATAACACAAATTCTAATAGTATTAATTTTAAAATATTATGTAGCTTCAAAGAAAAAAGAAAAAAGACGCATTCAAAATTAAAAGCAAAATTGCAAAAAAAAATGTTAAGGTAATAAAATAAATTGACCGTTTCATTATAGGTTGAAACAATATGATTGATGTGATGGGCTTATAGTTCTACTGTGAATAAAACACTGGCATGTTCGTCGGTTCAGTTGTTTAATTGTTCCAAAATGCTGAGCTGCATGTGACTTATATACGTTAATTTGCGAGCAGGCTAATTGTTAGCGTGCCAGGCTGCGGATTCGAATGTCCAAGGTTCCATTCATAATATGTACCAAAACATGTCTGGCACTTTACTTTGTGAACATTATTATCCTGACATTTAATATTGTTATTTCTGTTAAAAGTAGTCGGTCGTGTAGGTGACTGCTCTGGTGACTAATAGCCCTAACTTTGGTAAGGAGCTGACGGTTACTCTTGTGTATTGGTGACTCTGATACGATCTTTAATTCATGTGTCACGTAAAGTGCCCTTCTGGTTAAATATTAAACTAAATGTACACCTAATTAAGTATATACATTATATTTTTCTTCTGGTCTTTAGAATATATCCAACACATTAAATTATATCGTCAACGATGTGTAGGCATAAGTAGCAAATAATAAACAAACGCGTATGAGTCAAGTGGAAAAGTAAATTGATAAACATACAATACGCGTAGGACTCGATCACTATCAGACATTTCACGTGTTCACAAAAACATCTGAAGGACGTTGCGCTAAAACAGAAGTAAAACATATATTCTTTTCCTTCAGATTTATGTATAAACTATAAAATGTGTTTAGTATTGTATTTTTGAAACTTTTTTCGAGGGTGTTTTTCTATGTTTCTGTTTTCTTGAGTTGTTAAGCATATAAGTACAAAAATGTATTATATTTGTTGCAAAAATAAATTATTAACTTATTAAAGCCCTTTCATTCGCCTTCTATTATTATTAGATGACGTTGCCTAGTGGTTTGTTTACCCATGCAGATGGTCGTAGGATTCTTGGTTCGCACCCTTCTGCCACTAAATTGTACTCCGCACTTTGGAGCCATGGGTATTCTAAAATTACACGGGCCCAGCATGGCCAGGTGGTTAAGACACTCGACTCGTAATCCGAGGGTCGCGAGTTCGAATCCCTGTCACATCAAACATGTTCGCCCTTTCAGCCGTGGGGACGTTATAATGGTACGATCAATCCCACTATTCGGTGGTAAAAGAGTAGCCCAAGAGTTGGCGGTGGATGGTGATGACTAGCTGCTTTTCCTCTAGTCTTACACTGCTAATTTAGGGACGGCTAGTGCAGATAGCCCTAGAGTTGTTTTGCGCAAAATTCAAAACAATCCAAACCAAGATATTTTAGGTAACGCTGTTGACAAACCTGGCAATTTTTATCATAGTTGAAAATTAAGTATAATAAGTAGTGTGAAGTTGTGAAGTGAATATAAACTTGATAGTTCATATTCCTATGTTAAATGAACAAAGAGATGTTAAGATCGTTTGTTTGTTCTCAAAATGTTTGCTCAAAACCACATACGAGCCAATTTGCACATAGATGTTACTCACTTTGAGCTGAGAGAGAGGGGGTAGGCAACTAGTCAATAGTGCCCATCGCTGACCCTTGCCATATAGGTGCCCGGGGGGGGGGCAGTCAGCGATAAGTTCAACTACTTACAACTCTAAAATTCGGACTTCAGTTCCTGCCATGAACAGTGCACAGATAGTCCATTATATTGCTCTGTGTTCAAACTAACAAACTGCTCTTACAGGGCAACCTAAGGTCCAAAAGTCTGGAGCACGTTTTTGTTGCAAAAGGACGCGATTCATAAGCCCTTGGACTTTTAGTGACTAATTATATGTGGCTCAAGAGGATAAGTCCGCTAGCAACGTGCTTATCAGTTTAACAGTAGCAGATCTAATACTATAGAAATATATACCACGCATTCAAGAGTTGTGAGTTGTGTAATATTTTAGCTGAGTTTTGTCACAAATGTTTCTGTACATCGTACGTAATTGTTGTATTTAAATGTTTTATGCGCTCCCATGACAACCGTTTCATTGTTGCTGTTAGTAACGTAGATATTTAATATGGTTTTGATTATGTTTTTCAAACACTGTATAATTGATACGTTTCTCTTACATACTGGACTGACTCACCCATTTCATAGTGTAATCCTTGTTTTCGGTATTTGAAAAGGTTTTCTTCACTTAGTATTTCAGAATATTCTAGAAGTAATGTGATGCGCCTTCTAGCTAAAATTTAAATTCTACCATTAAAAATATAGCTTATAACACTTCTTTCTTCGTAGGTAGTCAGATATTAAAACCAGGATGCTCAATAACACTTAAACATTGATTTTGAACTCGTTTCCGAAAAGTTAAAAGTGTTTTAGAACATTACGATAAATATTTCTACAAATTAAAAAAATAAAGTGGTAATTATAAAAATAATTAATTCAATTTACCATTCTTGAGTTTTTCTTACGATATGATCCTTCCACAAAGAGGGAACTGCGTGTCAACAAATGTGTACTGTAGACTGATGTTAATAAACATCACATAGAAAACTACGTGTCAACAACTGTGTAGTGCAGACTGGTGTCAATAAACATCATATAGAAAACTACGTGTCAACAACTGTGTAGTGCAGACTGATGTTAATAAACATCATATAGAAAACTACGTGTCAACAACTGTGTAGTGCAGACCGATGTTAATAAACATCATATAGAAAACTACGTGTCAACAACTGTGTAGTGCAGACTGGTGTCAATAAACATCATATAGAAAACTACGTGTCAACAACTGTGTAGTGCAGACTGATGTTAATAAACATCATATAGAAAACTACATGTCAACAACTGTGTAATGCAGACTGGTGTCAATAAACATCATATAGAAAACTACGTGTCAACAACTGTGTAGTGCAGACTGGTGTCAACAAACATCATACAGAAAACTACGTGTCAACAACTGTGTAGTGCAGACTGGTGTCAATAAACACTATGTAGCAAACTACACGTTAACAACTCGGTAGTTCAAACAGGTATCAACAAACATCTACAGGAAACTACATGTCAACAACTGTATAGTGCAAACCGGTATCAACAAATGTATGTAAGAAACTACATGTCAACAACTGTGTAGTGCAGACTGGTATCAACAAATGTCTGTAAGAAATTACATCTCAAAACTGTGTAGTGCAGACTGATATCAACAAATGCCTGTAAGAAACTACATATCAACAACTGTGTAGTGAAGACTAGTATCAACAATCATCTACAGCAGTGGTTCCCAACCTTTTTTATGCCCTGCACCCCTAAAAATTTTAATATGTTCTCGCACCCATCACACTAATTATTTATTTAAGAATAAAGGCGAAGGTGACCAAAACAAATGTTATCTCGCACCCCTGGTTGGGAACCACTGATCTATAGGAAACTACACGTCAACAACTATGTAGTGCAGACTGGTATCAACAAAGGTCTGCAGGAAACATGCCAACAACTGTGTAGTGGAGACTTGCATGAACAAACATCTATAGGAAACTACTTGTCAACAACTGTGTAGTGCAGACTGGTATCAACAAGCGTCTGTAGGAAACATGCCAACAACTGTGTAGTGCAGACTTGCATGAACAAACATCTATAGGAAACTACTTGTCAACAACTGTGTAGTGCAGACTGTATTACGATAATTGTGTAAGGATTAGTGCAACTCAACGTTTGCATCAACCAGAAATGTAAACAATTTATAAGAAGTAGAGAATAACAAACAATATAATTTTATTTTCCACATATATACACGAACTTACGAGACAATAGCAACAAGATAAGTATAACGAACTTGTAAGTCTGAATTACAAATGCTCAGGAAGTGTAAAATAAGCAAATACGTTCTAGTGAACACAATTTACAACGCAGCCGACGAGTTAATTTGCTTTCACTGTGGGGGAAATTAACATTATCGGCACACAATGTTTACTTTTGGTTACCATGGTTACCACAAGGAAGTAGTTTTAACTAACAGATTGGAAATCGCTCTGTACCTTGAACTAATATTTCACTTGAATCTTCACGTGAGGTACGGAAGACACCAAGTGGCTGGTAATAACGATATTAAGCAACATTTCTAAAATAAATTTTAAAAAAATTAACAGAAACCATGTTCGGGGAATCACAAATCATTTCACTTCAACAAACGCTATCTGTGGTATTTCAATGTCATCTGGTAACTCTGTCGTCTCTCTCTCTCTTAAAGAGTATGTCAAAGTTTTTTTGATTGTTTCTGGATTTACTGATTAAGTAAAACTCTCAGCTCCATTAGAATACAGCACTAATTAATGGGTTTCTAGTAAGAAAAGTACCGACACGTCACGTGTAGAAACAGACGTGAGATTCAGACAAATTTGATTTTTTTTTAGTCATTATAAAAACGTCGAGTGCGTTGAAGCCAACAGATTATGTTTTTGTGTTCCGAAGAAAGTTGTACTCCTACTGCTACCTTCATGAATAGTGTTGATTATAATGTTTACTGTACTATTACTTTATTGTTACTGTCATGAATAGCGTTGATTGTCATGTTTATCGCATTATTACTTTATTGCTTCTTTCATTAACAGTATTGATTGTAATTTTTTACTGTATTATTAATTTATTGTTACTTTCATTAATAGCGTTGATTATCATGTTTATAGCATCATTACTTTATTGTTACTTTCATTAATAGCGTTGATTATCATGTTTGTCACGTTATTACTTTATTGTTATTTTCATTAATAGCTTTGATTATCATGTTTATCGCATTATTACTTTATTGTTACTTTCATTAATAGCTTTGATTATCATGTTTGTCACGTTATTACTTTATTGCTACTTTCATTAATAGTGTTATCATGTTTACTGTATTATTACTTTCATTAACAGTATTGATAATAATTTTTACGGTATTATTACTTTATGTAATTTTCATCAATAGGGTTGGTTATGATGTTTACTAATTTACTTTCAATGTTTTTAATTTATTTTTCGTTATTATACTTTTGTTATAGAGATTATTTTCCATCATTAACTTAATATGTGTATTTCGGACTAATCTATATCTCCAAAACTGGCAAAAACTTGTAGAAGATTATTGATATTACCGCCGAAGAAAATTGTTTACAATAAAGATGCCCAACTAATCGAATACTGCACTCTAATATTTATAAGAAGTAACATAAGAAGCCTATAATCAATCGTCTATACTCATTACCAAATTGATTTTCACTTTCGCTCTAAGAAGGTAGATGTTAATATTGAGTGAGTATTCAAAGCTTAAGTTTCTTTTCAATGCTGGACTTACAACGGAAAACAGTCAGAACATGATGTTCTTATTAGGACTTTGAAATTGTGACACTGGATGGATGAATCCACCAGCGATTTCAGCAAATAGAAAGACATCGTTGCTATACAAATAAAGAACGTCACAGCTCCAGGTTTCATTGGTTTTGTTTTCAATTGTAAATATGTACTGTTAACATGCGTATAATAAAACGAGTATGTTCACAGTGGACGTTTTCCTCAGACACTCGGGATTTTCACTTATAAACACTATTTCATTATGTGGGGGAAAGTAAGCCTCACTTCTAAGGCTTCCTGGGGAACTTTGAAAATGTCGTATTTTGTGCTATTGCAACACATGGGCTGTCTGTGCTGTGCCCACCGCATATCAAACTCGAAGCTCTTGCGTTATATATCTCAAGCTACCGTTGAACCACGGAAGAAGTCAAATGGAGTTTCGACCATGATAGTACCAAAGTAGAAGAGTACCACATGTTTAATTAGTATTAGGCATACGGTTTGTTTGTTGTTTTTTGTTATAAGATTTCTGATACCATCCACATTTGTAATATTACAATAACTCGATTTTGTGCACTTGTATGACCACAGTTAGGTTGTTTGTTTAGTACAAAGAAAATATCCATTTAATATTTCCATACTGGGTGGGCTACAGAAGACGTCTTGAAATAACATTTTCTTATTTGCAAAATTCTGAATTTAAACTTGCAATCCTGTTCTCTGTATCTCTCTATAACAAAACGCACAATCCCCCCGGTAGCTCGGTGTTAAACCTCAGGGCTTATAATAATTAAAATATGGTTTCTATACCAACTGTGAACGAAGAAATAATTAGTTCAGGAGCGTGATTTCACATAACTTTGGGAGGTGGTAAAGAGAGCTGACTTCGCGTAGGCACCCAAATTCACCTTAACCACTACGTTATGGTGTAATTTACATACATGTGTTAATCTGACCTGATCAAAAGTGTTTCACAGAAGCTGACCTTTACGGTCCCTCCCAATAACGCACCTAAATCAGTTACGGTTTCAGTCTTTTGTGTAACTCTTATAAGAGGGATGTTTCAGAAGATACTACCAATATATGTTTTGTTTTTGTGACGTTGTAAGTTGCTAATGCATTCACAGGGTCAAAAGGCAGTGACGGATAAGCTGCTAATTGTGTTACTACCTCTTCCAGTTACCTGCTTATTGTAGTTACACAAGACTCTATGCTCAACTTCATCTGTCTAGTAAGCTACATATACCAAATAGGCAAATGTGATTAGACTCATTGATTTTATCAGAGGTGAGGAAGCTTTCAAAGAACAAGGGCTCAAAATGCTGCTATTATATTAATCTAGAATGTTTGGTTTATTTTGAATTTCGCGCAAAGCTACACTAGGGCTATATGTGCTAGCCGCCGCTAATTTAGCAGTGTAAGGCTAGAGGGAAAGCAGCTAGTCATTCCCACCCACTGCCAATCTTTGGACTACTCTTTTACCAACGAATAGTGGGACTAACCATCACATTATAACACCCACACGGCTGATAGGGCGAGCATGTTTGGTGTGACGGGGATTTGAACCCGCAGCCCTTAGATTACGAGTCGAGTGCCATCTGGCCATGCTGAGCTTCTTGTTCTTTGATGATATTAATAATTAACAAAATTAACAACATTTGACAATGATTAACAAAAATAACAGTAAGTTATCACATTTGTTGATCTATTACGCAGGTTTGCTATAGTTTTATTTTTTTGAAATGTTTACATGTTTTATGGTAATTCTTATATGATTAATCTGAAAATGATATCAATTTTATTTATCATGTACAGATTTTTCACAAAAGGTCATATATATTTTACCATAAGTGAATCATTTTCATTGAAATCACGTTTTGTTATGCTTAAAATGTTGACAACCATTGGTTATAGATTTCTTCAGACTAATCACAAGGTGAAAAAAGTCTTATCGGTCGTTGTAGAACGCATGAGAAACACTCCGCTAGTATATAAACGGTTAATAGGCCGCATGACGTGTCATTTCTGGGTATTATTTGTTTGTGCGTGAACTTTCAAGTTATTTTTACTTCTTTTCAGTATTACTTATTCGTCGCTATGGTAAAAAAAGGTTGTATAAATTATCCAAACATATATTTATGGTAAATGTTTTTTGTAAAGAAACTAAGGCAAAACACTACAGAATTTTTCGAAAACCATACTCCGCGTATTTTGAAATAAAACTTGGGGCCAAGACAAATCATGGGCTCCTTACAAAGTCTGCACCGTTTGTGTCGAAGACTTTAGAAAATGGACTAAAGGTAGGAAAAAGTATTTGCATTTTGGAATTATAATGTAATGTCGTGAGCCTAGAAACTACGGAGATGACTGCTATTTTTGCTCATATAAGATGCAACGAAATAAAAAGGAAACTTATTATCCCAGACTTTAATCTTCTATAAGACCTGTTGCTCATGGATCTGATGTACCTGTACCTGCTCCACCAGAGACTCCGGATGCAGTTTTATCTTGTTCTAAATCTGATGTCAACAGAAATGATAATAGGAATTGTTTTCAACCCGAAATGTTTGATAAACCGCGACTTTTTACACAGGATTAACTTAGTAATTTGGTGAGAGATTTGAGCCTTCCAAAGGATTCTTCAGAGATTTTGGAGTCCACACTTCGGACTAAGAACTGACTTTCTCCACAATTTTACTGGTACAGAAATAGAAAGAGTTTATATCATGCTTTTCACAAGAAGGTTTACTGGTTTATTGCAAGAATACTGTTGAATTAATACCAATACTAGGAGCTGCAGTCTCCGAACCAAGTGAGTGGTAATACTTTATCGATTCCTTCAGAAGTAGTCTAGAAGATATTCTTTTTCATAATGATAATATATGTGCATATTTTCTTATTGTTTATTCAGTTCACTTGAAGGAAACACGCGAAAATCTCGAACTTCTTCTTAATGAGGCCAAGTATAAAAATATGGTTAGCTACTTTGTGGAGACTTAAAAGTCCTTTTCATGTTAATGAATCAACAATGTTGTTATACAAAGTTTCCTTTTTTGTATGAATGACATAAGAGAGCACAAAATCGGTACTAAATAAAGAATCAATGGTTACATAGAATCGTCTGCTACCAGGATCGAGAAACATCGAAAGTGAAAGTTTGGTTGACACAAAAAAGTCCTGTTACGCCCACTTCACATAAAACTGAGCTTCACAAAGCAGTTTGTAAAGAACTTAAACAAGGATGGTGACTGTTTTAAGTATCTGTGTGGGCAGTTCCAATCTCTTTCAGAAACGAAACTTGAAGAATGAAATTTTGTTGGGCCTCGGATAAACATATTGAAAGGACAATGAGGAAAGATGAAATTAGGAACATGGATTGTCTTTATTGGTTTAAGGAAATAAGAAGAAATGAAATTGCCAAATAGTGTCAATAACATGCTCGATAAATTCAAAGAGTTCGGTTGTCATACGTGCTTGAAAGTTCATTTGTTATACCTACATATTGAGCATTTATTTGAAAATCTTAGTGCCGTCAGCGAAGAACAAAGCGAAATGTTTCATCAAAAAATCGGGGAAATAGAGAGGATGGAGGTATCAGGAAAGTGGAACATCAGCATGATGGCTGATTACTGCTGGTTATTGATTGTTTGTTTGTTTGTTTGTTTTTTGAATTTCGCACAAAGCTACTCGAGGGCTATCTGTGCTAGCCGTCCCTAATTTAGCAGTGTAAGACTAGAGGGAAGGCAGCTAGTCATCACCACCCACCGCCAACTCTTGGGCTACTCTTTTACCAACGAATAGTGGGATTGACCGTCACATTATAACGCCCCCACGGCTGAAAGGGCGAGCATGTTTGGCGCGACGGGGATGCGAACCTAATTATAAAGTTAGGTCAATCCCACTATTCGTTGGTAAAAGAGTAGCCCAAGAGTTGGCGGTGGGTAGTGATAACTAGCTGCCTTCCCTCTAGTCTTACACTGCTAAATTAGGGACGGCTAACGCAGATAGCCCTCGTGTAGCTTTGCGCGATGCCCACCGGTAGTTCAGCGGTACGTCTGCGGGACTTATAACTCTAAAAACCGGGTTTCGATAATCGCGGTAGGCAGAGCACATATAGCCCATTGTGTAGCATTGTGATTAATTCAAAGCAACAACGACTGTTATATATAATTTAAAACCTAGTATTAAACCTAGCGAAACGACTAATTTTCAACTCCCCCCCCAGTGGCTCAACGGTATGTTCGCGGACTTACAACGCTAAAAACCGGGTTTCGATACCCGTGGTGGGCAGAACACAGATAGCCCATTATGTTGCTTTGTGCTTAATTCAAAACAACCACAACAGCTTTGCGCGAAGTTCAAAACAAACCAAACCAATTGTTTTATAGTTTCTTCGATCGATTGCAGTGACTGCAAACGAAGCCAGGTAGCGCTGATATTTCCCGTCTTTTTATTGAAACCGGTTGATCCTCGCGAAGGGCCGAGACCATCTGAACACCGTTAGCCAACTAGGGCAGAAATTCAATAGTTTCCTTTATGGTATCATCAGTTAAACCTAAACACGTCTAGAAACATCTGCACGTTTCCAGTCAGTTGTGCTACCTGCAGAAATTATGAGACGCATATTTGACGATTCTAAAATGTGGAACCTGGCTGTCGTTATTGTGATGATAATCCTGCTACGATGTCATGATGTCATGTTACTCAATCAAGGTAAAGTCAAGTCCTAAGTAGCGCAGGTCTTGTAACAAGTTAATACACTTACCAAGGCCCCTAGTTTCATAAGGTCCTTAACTCTTTCACTGTCACACGTATTGGTCAATGACTCTTCAATAATCAATTTTAGATATATAACAAGACGTGTTTTCTTATTTCATTAATTAATTATCTGTGGCGTAAAACGGAAGGTATGCAATGACCTAGTGGTTAGGGACACTCTGCTGGCAACCTGCTTATCGGAGGTTCAAATCCTATCACCCTACATGCTCGCCTTTCAACCGAGAGAGTTTTATAATGTGAGTTAATCTCAGTACTCATTGGTAAAAGAGTAGCCCAAGAGTTGGCGGTGTTAACTGGCTTCCTCTAGTCTATCACTTTTAAATTATGGGTGGCTAAGGCAGGTAGCCCTAAGTAGCTTTGTTCGAAATTCAACAAAAAAAACCTGAAACGGACAGACCTTGAAAAGTTTGTTAAAATACTCTGAACTCGTACAATAAATAACTAAAACCAGTAACAAATACTAGGCTTTAGTTACCAATCAAATAATAGGTTTAACCAAACTCAAAATAATCGATTCTATCAAAACTATAGATTTCAGCCGACTTTGAAAACAAATCGTAGATACCTCAAAATTATATTCCACCACCCCTTTCTTAAAATGTGATGATTAAAAAGGAACGCAATATTTGTGCCTGTTAAAAAATAATAGAGATTTAACTTTATGGTGTAATTTCCATTACACAGTCTTTTTTTCTCATCAACATTTCTTTTTATAGAACACAATTACAAACAAATAAAAGTTGTTGCTGTGTTCTTATTTCGGTTTTCTTAAGAAACTACACAGTTTTAAAACTACACTTTTAAAAATACACATATGGTTAGTGAATCGTTTAACTAAAATAAACTAATATCTTTGGGCAATATTTGTGTGATAATTCATTTATAAATAGATGTTTCGAAACCTCATTTCTTAGCTAAATGACTATTGAGGAAATAAGAATAGTTGTCAGACAATAGTTATCTGTTTATAAATAGTTAAGAAAGTTTAGAATTCGTTCAGATTGTACGACCTTTTATTTAAAACTAAACTCTACTCAATAGTCTCAAAAACTCGTACAAATTTTAATAACTGCCCTTGTAAAGACTACATAACAACAAAGAAAACTAAACACTCGAACAAATTTCAACAAATGATCATCTGAAGATTACATGACAACAAAATAAACTAAACACACACAAATTTCAACAACTTTCCTTCTGAAGACTACATAACAAAGGAAACTAAACACTTGCACAAATACCAATAATTATAACTCTGAAGACGACATAACAACAGAAGAAACTAAAAACTTGCACAAATTTCAACAACTGTCTTTATGAAGACTACGTAACAACAAAAACTAAACACTTGCACAAATTTCAAGAACTGTCCTTACAAAGACTAGTACGAAACAACAGAAGTCGATACGCTAAGTATCTAGATAATAATATCACGATAAGAAACGCATCTAGATACACAGGTTTTACCAACGGTTTGCTATAAAGTTTGACAGTCTTGATAATAACAATTAATCAGAAACAGATGTATGATGTTAAGAGCTTTATGTTATTTACTATAAGCGAATTTTGTTTCCTGCTATAATTTGAAGTAATTTTAGAAAGAGAAAAAGGATTTATTTGTATTTCTTATGGTGGTTACGAGACTGGTAAAACTGACCAACTTCACACAAAGTATGGGTAGTGAATATAGTGGATAAAATATGAAAATATATCGAAATAAGACTAGAAATCTGTTTTGGGGTTTATGGAAATTACACAAAAGAAATTTGTTCATTTTAGGTAAAAGAAAATATTTTAATCATAACATGAAAATCGTTTTACACTCGGGGCAGTAACTACTTTGACTTTATATGTTAGAACATTAATTTTTAGCCAAAATATTTTATTTTAAATTCTGATTTTTTTCTGTACGAAAGACTTATCATGTTTACTGAAAGCTTGCCAAATTTCACGAAGATATATAAATTGTACCGTACCGGAAGCTGTACCGCCACATCCCTACAGAATACCAAAGAAAATTAAACACCCAGCACAGACTACTGAATAAAAATAATCTAAATATTTAGCACAAAGTTCAAAACTGTCTATTTCAAGACAAAAATTAAAGGATTAGCAAAGTCATACATTTCAAGGACTGTCCTTTCCAAGACAAGCCCGGCATGGCCAAGCGTGTTAAGGCGTGCGACTCGTAATCTGAGGGTCGCGGGTTCGCATCCCCGTCGCGCCAAACATGCTCGCCCTTTCAGCCGTGAGGGCGTTATAATGTTACGCTCAATCCCACTATTCGTTGGTAAAAGAGTAGCCCAAGAGTTGGCAGTGGGTGGTGATGACTAGCTGCCTTCCCTCTAGTCTTACACTGCTAAATTAGAGACGGCTAGCACAGATAGCCCTCGAGTAGCTTTGAACGAAACTCAAAACAAACAAACAAACCTTTCCAAGACTTACAAATTTCTACAACCGTTTTTAAAAAGATTTGTGAATATCAAAATAAACTAACGATTCACCCTAAGTTATAAAAATGGAACGATAAACATCATAACATCGTCTTTATTGAATATTTTTGTAGCTATAAAATACAGCATACAATAACTGCTGTTTATTTTCTTGACCTGTCTAACTACTAGTAGAGATAAAAAAGGTTGTATTCTCGAAACTGCGTTTGTTCTAAGCTAAACATGTTGTCTATTTATTTTTCATGGCTTTATCTAGTCAGTTGCGTGTTCAAACCCACGTATAACAGAAAACGCAATTGGGGACTTAAGTCAAAAACAGACATGTCGTTAAGAAAACCGATTTAGAAGATAGGTCTCCAGTAAGTGTTGATTGGTGAAAAGGTAATACTTTCTACCTCTTTATGTTCGGGCGAAGACAATAAATGGGGGGGGAGGAGGTATAGTTCGCGATTCTCTCTGTGGGTTCGCTTTAATTGCACTTTTCGATAGAAAAAATAAAGAATAACCGAAGAGTTTAAGGTGGACGTTGGTGTTTTCCTGCAGCCTATTACTTCCAATTATTGACGTCAGAGAACCCTTATGGTAGTTTTGAGCGAAAATAAGCAACCATATTTGTTTTAACAGCAATATCTGAGACAATACACACACAAAAGACAAATTGGTCTAGACTCGATTTGTTGTCATTTCAGACCATTGTAAACTTTCTTAGATAAGAAATCAAACATCTAGTAAGTTTTAGACACGTGTCAAACTATCTAATAACAAATTACACATTTTGACCAAAAGAAGGAAGACGAAACGTTAAATTTATTTTAAGGAATAAAGTAGGAGTATATGAATAGTCACATCAAGGTAACCTGTTAGAACGTACTATCTACATCCAGGTAAACTGTCATGTCAAGGTAACCTGTTAGAACGTACTTTCTACATCCAGGTAAACTGTCACGTCAAGGTAACCTGTTAGAACTGTCACGTCAAGGTAACCTGTTGATACATCCAGGTCTACAGTAACCTGTTAGAACGTAATATCTACATCCAGGTAAACTGTCACGTCAAGGTAACCTGTTAGAACGTAATATCTACATCCAGGTAAACTGTCATGTCAAAGTAACCTGTTAGAACGTACTTTTACATCCAAGTAAACTGTCACGTCAAGGTAACCTGTTAGAACGTGATATCTACATCCAGGTAAACTGTTAGAATGTGATCTTCATATCATAGACATAAATGTAAGTGTCAAGTTTGATTAGACGTGAGTTCAAAGTGGATAACAGCAGTGACGTGTGTATATAAGTCTTTTAATATTAACTAAGTTTGGAGTGTTTGTTTGTTTTTTTGAATTTCACGCAAAGCTACACGAGCGCTATCTCGGCTAGCCGTTCCTAATTTAGCAGTGTAATACTAAAGGGAAGGCAGCTAGTAATCATCACCCACCACCAACTCTTGGGCTACTCTTTTATCAACAAATAGTGCCCCAACATTATAACGCCCCCACGGCTGAAAGGGCGAGCATGTTTGGTGCGACGAAGATTCGAACTCGCAACCCTCAGATTACGAGTAGAACACCTTAACCCACCTGGCCATGCTGGGTTGTTTTGGAGAGTATTTCAAATGAAATGTCCATTCGGTTTTGATGAACTGATAAGTTTAATGAGGAATAAAGAATCATATTTTGTTTATTTTTCACTTAAAGGTGTCTGTGGGCGTTACAGGAAGGTTCTGATTATCAAAGCGATATTGTTTCATGCGACATTATGTTATATAAAATAACAAAAGGATACACTACACCAAAGTTATGCTTTACTTCACTTCGTCATAACTGTTTTCTTTTCTTTTTGACGTAACGTTGTTGTTGTTCAGGTGGCAACTTAACCAAACGTATTACCAGTTCAACATTATGCTGTACCTACATCAACTTATGGATTTATAGATAATCAATACTTAGACTTAAACTGGGCTAAACAGCTAGTTACAGCTGGTCACAATCGCATTTCACTAATCTATATGTCTAAATATCTGGGCCAAGTGTGTCTTACTGGTCAGTGTGCTAAAGCTAAGTTCGAAGATTTACGGTTCATGATCCGTTGCTGAAAAAAAAACAATTATTAACTTTAAACCTGTGAATGCGTTATAGAAGTAGCAATCAAATTTTATATTTCAGTCAAAGAACTTGGCGGAGGTGTACTATTGAATAACTGCCTTCCCTCTTATCTATCACTTCAAATTTAATAACAGTTACCCTTGTGTAGCTTTGCAAAAAAACCAAAAAGACAATCAAAACTACCTTGCATAATAACAAACATCCACTCATCTATTTACTTAAAAAAAAAAATCTGTCTATTCATGTACCTAAGTAACCTATCTATTTATTTGTTCACCTGTCTCTCTTTTAATCTATCCAGATATCTAGCTAACGTATATGTCTGTATGTTTATCCACCCATGTGTTTGGTGTACAGGGGTATGTTTAACCTGGAGTAGTTTCCGTGGTTGTTATACAAATAGTTGAGTTTGTACTCAAGGAATCATCCATTTAGTTCATCATTTATAAGATTTGAAACCTTAAGTCTTGTCATCATCTACTTACTCATTATTTTTATCATCTCTTATAACGATACTTGTTTTATATTGTTGTTACTTCTCACGACAATTCTCCTTTCACTGGAAAATCTGTAGTAATTATAAAAATTAATGTATTTTCAGAAAGCAATTACTTTGATATGTTTATATCCTCTGTCAAGGGCAGCATTTAGAATTGAAGAACTACTGATTATAAACACTCTCATATTATTTAATTCACACGTATACTAAACTTATTTGAATATATTTAAAGACATGATTGTAAATAATGATTTTTGTATTTTTGAAACAACTGTATGGTATTTTAATGTATATTACACAGGTTATAAAACACATGCAACGTCACAATGTATTCAAAGACTACTGTGAAAGCCCATCAAAAATTTGCGGCACCAATGAAAACCAAAACTATAAAAGAAATTTAAAATTTCCTTTCTTAAGAACATGCTACACACTTTTAAATTCATTTTCTACAACTGAGCAAACATGCTACGTACTGGTACCTTTGGATAAAAAGATTAAAACATACGATGACCAGCTGGTTACATAGGCGTTGATAAGGAACAAATGCTTTTCCATGTCTTTGATTACGGGATTCTTTATGGCTTTCATATTTGGATCCTTTCTAGCTTGACGTCATAATGATGTAGATGATATAGTGTCACACACACGATGTCATGCCTTATCTAGTCCTGGTAACTCTTTTTGTGTGTGTTTCTGTTTTTCTTACAGCAAAGCCACATCGGGCTATCTACTGTGTCCACCGAGAGAAATCAAAACCCTGATTTTAGCATTATAAATCTGCAGACTTACCACTGTCCCAGCGGGGAAAGGAACTCTTTTTATAGAAAATAAAAAATGCCGAATGAGAACAGACAATCAGAAGAGGAATTATTATAGAAGAAAAAGTGGAGTTGGACTCGTGTAACTTATGTAATTCAGAGAAATAGAACGTGAACGACCGATACTTGGCTTGTATATATATTTACGATAGAAATAAGAAACCCGATCGCCTGGAAGGGTTATAAATCTCGGTGTGGGAACTAACAAACCAGATCTCAGTTCGGAGGAGCTTATCTGTCGAAACCATTGAATAGTAGTGACCAAGTGTCTCAGATTTTATAATGTTGTTTCAGTGCCCTGGTAGATTTTTTTGGGTCGTCTAAGTATCATGGTTTTATTTTTGTGATTAGCTTGTAAATTTTCTATTTCTATTCAGTATGTTGAGTCTTTGACAACAGTGAATCGACAGATATTTTTTGACTGAGTTGGAAAATTATCACGCAGCTCGGAACGGCTCAGGATAGCCTCTGTTGCATCCTCTGAAGTTTGCTATAAGGCAGGCTGTAGCAGGTGACACGTGTTGAGACATGTAGATGCAACTGGTGGGTGCTGTTCATGGTCCATTTTGACTTTTAGGTCATTAGTCATTTATTAAAAGTAATTCAAAGGTTCAACATGGATGGCAGAACTTTACGAATAACTCGACACGCCCAGGTGGTCAGGGCGCTAGACTAGTAATCTGAGGGTCACGACTTCGAATACCAAACATCCTTACCTTTTCAGACGTGTGGTCGTTATATTGTGACGATTAATCCCACTATTCATTGCTAAAAGAGTTGACGGTGAGTGGTGATGACTAGCTGCCTTCCTTCTAGTCATATATTGCTAAATTAAGGACGGCTAGCGCAGATAACCCCCGTGTAGCTTTGCGCGAAATTCACAAAACAAACAAACAAACTCCATTCCAACAATAAGTTTTCGAAACAATGCTCTTGGCAGAGAAATTCTTGTAGAAACAGTAACATAAATACAAAATATCCTTTTTATTTGCATAATTGATTGTTTATAACTATTCCTTAAGGCTCCCAACTTTAAGATACAAATATATTTGTGTATCCCCACTGTTTGTTTGTTTTGTTTTTGAATAAAACTACTCGAGGGCTGTCTGCACTAGCCGTCCATAATTTCACACTGTAAGACAAAAGGGAAGACAAATACTCATCACCACCCACCGCCAACTCTTGGGTTGCTCTTTTACCAACGAATAGTAGGATTGATCATCACATTATAAATACCACACGGCTGAAATGGCAAGCATGTTTGGTGCAACGGGGATTCGAACCCGTAACCCTCAGATTACGAGTCGAACACTTTAACCCACCTGGCCATGCCGGGCCTGTATCCCTACTAATTACCCCACTTAATGGTCTGTTTATCTTTACATTTAGGAAGGGAGTGAAGTTATTAGCCAGACCTCAGTGCTATCAAACATCTTGTATTTAATGATTAAATTAAATCATCAACTAAACATTAAACAACCGGAATACTTTCAACATTAAATTAACAACTGAACTTTAAGCAAGCGGAATACTTTCAACATTAAATCAACAACTAAACATTAAACAACCGGAATACTTTCAACATTAAATCAACAACTAAACATTAAACAACTGGAATACTTTCAACCAACCATGCTTGTCATTCCTAAGAAACTAGTCGGGATTTTTATGGTTTGACAAAATTTTAACAATTTGTTCATTATTGTGCTTATGTGTTATATGTAGTTTTTCTATGAACTCGAACTAAATATTTAACCTTTATATCAGTGGTTCTCAAACGTTTTCATCAGCGAACCACCTACCGGTCATATCCTCCACCCATTTTCGTTTGCCACCGCAAAAAACAAACAAACAAACAACAAAAATAGTCATCAGTGAATTTCATTTTGGATCAGTCTGTGAACTACCTGAGGACCTTCGCGGACCGCCAATTGTTTATGGACTATACTTTGAGATCCACTGCTTTAAACATCTAATGATCATTTTTGCTATATTTGTTATATCAGTTTTAATTCACCTTAGAAACGAAATACTTTAAAGAATCGAAAAAATAATGGACGCAAGTTATTCATCAAATAGTTTACTTGTCTGTATAATAAAGAGTAAACTGTTTGAAATATAAAAACGTGTAGTTCTGTTTGTTTAATAAACCAATCAAAACTACAATATGCACGTGTGCATAATATGAGTATAGGTAAAACTGTCTAGGCGGTAAGAATGTTAATGGTGTATTGAACTTTTTAAAAAATTTATTTGGAATGCACACAGTGTTTGTTTTTCTCTCCAATGTTATCCTTGGTGCAACACCCACGTAGACAAGAAGATAACAAACTCGGTTAATACTCGAGCGTGATCTTTAAGTCTGATGTAAAAATCTATATTGGTGGGTCTTTGTACGGTTTTCTTAAGAGAAATTAGTAAAGACGCCCCTGATACAGGGCACCAGAAACCTTCGTGTTTTGCTGAACACTCACCGTTTCCATAGTGATGCGCAAAATACACCAGAGGAACCTAAGCTAGGAATAACATTTCAAATAACAAAGCGAAGTTGTCCAAATGTAAATTGTTAAATTCCCTAATCAATAATTGAAACAACAATGATTTCATTTCATATTATCGTGTATTTGAAACAAATGTTTAAATATATGGTGTTGTTATAATTCACCTTACTAGCTAAAGGCCAGTAGTTGTAAGTCACCTTACTAGCTAAAGGCCAGCAGCTATAAGCTACCCCACTAGCTATAAGCCAGCTGCTATAAACTACCCCACTAGCTAAAGGCCAGTAGCTGTAAGTCACCTTACTAGCTAAAGGTCAGTAGCTATAAGCTACCCCACTAGCTAAAGGCCAGTAGCTATAAGTCACTCCACTAGCTAGAGGCCAGTAACTTAAAGTTTTTCCACTACCTAAAGAATACCAGCTATAAGTCACCTCACTGGCTGAAAACCACCAACTATAAGTCACTCCACTAGCTGCAGCACACCAGCTATAAGCCATTGACTTTAATGCATTTGTATTACAGGAGCTGTGAATATGTGCAGAAGCCAAAGTTAAATGTTATTAAACACGATATTTTCTCTTTTTATTCTTTTTTATCGTGTTTGCATTAAAGATGTACCAATAGAAACTGTGATATTTGAAAAGATAATTGTATAGCGTAATTAAGAGTCTCAGTTATGTTAAAGAGTTCTTTTACTCGTCTCTAGTTACGAGTAATAAATTTACATGTTTTACGTTAGTCCTAGTTTTATTTTCTTCTTAGGGAACTACTTTAATTACGTTGCCTGCTCTCTAATTAGCTCAGTAGTAAGTATGAAGACCTAAAATACTAAAAATCGAGATTCCATGATTGCAGTAGGCACAAAACAGATAGCCCCTTGTTCAACTTCGTAATTAACAATACTTTCATAAATGTTCTCGTTAGAAGTAACTGAAATAATTATGTTATGTGGAATACCTATTTATTAATTATGTTATGTGGAATACCTATTTATTAATTATGTTATGTGGAATACTTATTTATTAATTATGTTATGTGGAATACCTATTTATTAATTATGTTATGTGGAATACCTGTTTATTAATTATGTTGTGTGGAATACCTGTTTATTAATTATGTTATGTGGAATACCTGTTTATTAATTATGTTATGTGGAATACCTATTTATTAATTATGTTATGTGGAATACCTATTTATTAATTATGTTATGTGGAATACCTATTTATTAATTATGTTATGTGGAATACCTATTTATTAATTATGTTATGTGGAATACTTATTTATTAATTATGTTATGTGGAATACCTATTTATTAATTATGTTATGTGGAATACCTATTTATTAATTATGTTATGTGGAATACCTATTTATTAATTATGTTATGTGAAATACCTATTTATTCTTAGTTGCTAGAGAATTGCGACGAACTAGTGTAATTGTTTCACGAAAGAACTTTTTTTTATTCATGAGAAATAATTTTAACATCTTTAGGACTATTTATATCTGTGTACATAGGCCGTATTTTCCGACATTTTAGTTTGTATATATTACCACACACTTATCAGTTAATCTATATAGCCGTATATGAGTCAAAGAAATGCAACTGATATACATTATATGTGGTTTAAAGAACCTCTTCACATTATAACAGTTATAGCTATATTTTTTTAAATCACCATTTTAAACGACAATTTACATACTTTCCGTGCGGATATGATTCTCTACAGCATTATGTCCAGAATTTATGTTTATTTTACAAATTCATGAAAAAATATTTTTAAAAGGTGAACAGAGAAGCTTGGACGCCAATATCTTCTGTACCTAAAAAGATGACATCTTTAAAATCTCTTTAGTAAACTAAATAATTTTACATATTTAACAATAATTAGCTTTAGATGTTGTTTATTATTTTTTTCATATACCTTTTAATAATCCAATTATTAAATTGATTGATTGATTACTTGACATTAAATACAAAGCTACACAATGGGTTATCTGTACTCTGCCCACCAGGATTATTGAAACCCGATTTCTGGCAATATGAGTGTGCAGACATATCGCTGCGCTGCTGACAGCCACCAAAGTAATTATTGGTAGTATTTAAAAGGGCGTGTGTTGGCCCTGTTATAGGACTCTTAATTTCAGAGCTGATGAGTGGGGTTCGAATCGGTGCAATTTCCCCGTACTTCGGATAATTCATAAGATTGACCTTCAGTACGTTAGCATAGGTGTTTGGAGTGTTTCTGACTACGTTTCCTCCATTCAGTAGTTAAAATTAATGACGACAAGAGATAGCCTTTCTTGTGATCAGTAGTTCAAAATTAGTAACAGCGGCAAGTAGCCTTTTCTCCTGGTCAGTATTTTGGGTTCAGTGCCTTAGTCGTAGTTCTGCCATAAATTCAACATGATGATAATATTACACTTCTTCGTTACGCTGACTGGGTTAGTTGGTGCACGTTTAAAACAAAGATCGTTACCTTCGTTGTCGTTACTAAACTTGTGTGTTACTACCGTGAATATTTTTCTTTAAATTATAGAATATTTTCATGGTATAGATATGATCTAAGTACTATAATTTACTGTACACAAAAGCGCATAATACTGAGCTTTTTTTTTCCATTTTTTCCCATGATGGCCTTCTCTCGTAATTCCTAATTAGCTTTCGAATAGTTGGCAGTTTTGTTTACAGTTGAATCCAACAAAATCATTACGTTGATAAGAGACATAGATACTGACCAAAAGATATTATTTTAGTCGTTAGTTAAATAACGAAACAAAAGTTAGTGAACTGTCAAATTGTTGAAATACTGACCACAAACTATTAACCTGTAAGATATTCAAACACTGACTAGCAGTTAGTAAAGTGATCAGAGAGTGCAACGCTGGCCAGAGAACATTAACTTGATTGTAGATTAACGCCCTGAACCAGAAGCTCTTTAAATATCCTGAGGCAGAAACTGACCAAAGGCTATTAGCTTGTTCGGAGGATGAAATATAGCCAGCAATAATTAAAATGTTCAGAGAATAAAACACTGACCAAAGCGCATTCATTTTATCAAAGGTTAAAATCTCTGAATAAAGAATTATTAAATTGTCCAGAGATTAAAACACGAATCAGCAGTCATTAAAAGAGGTCATAGGATGAAACGCCGGCGAGAATTGGTTTGACATAATGTAACTACTGCAGCCAAAGTTGTAAATCTAAGTCGAGACTCTTTAAAGAAGTATTAAAATCTTAAGTTTGAAAACCACAACAATGACCATCTCCTTTCTTAACATTTGAAACTACGCACAGATGGTCAGCGTTTAATCCGAAACCAAAAGAATTTTTAAAAGTAAACATTATAAAAAAATATATTTAAAGCGGAGGGGGGCATGTCGATGAGCTATTATCGACATTCGAATCTTTGACAAGCGTTTCTAAAAGCGAAATCCAGGTCTACATAACTCAGAGAATATTTCATCTTGAAAACTTTGCTCGGTGCTTAGAAGCCAAGCTCAGAAGTTCTGTAAACATTATTGAAAAATCAGACATGATAACAAACGAAATATGACAGATAAATTCATAGTGCAGTATAAGATGATTCTAAACAATTCCACTACACATTATTACTGTTATACCTGATTTAATATTACTACACTATGCTACTGTACCCACTTATTTAATGTTACTACACCTTCTAACTTTACCTTGTGGTTTAATATTGCTACTCATTATTTATGTGGTGTACGCGAATGTTAATAACTAATGAAAATGAACAATTCCATAATGAAAATAGTCTATAAGATTGACTTCTCATTATAGCAGACATATTTACATTATTATCTCATCCGTCATGTATGTAAATTTCATGTATTTTATTACCTTGTTTTTCTTGTATGTAAGTTTTAAGTCATTAACTTAATAAGGGTGTAAGCGACAGGCGCTATGATATTTATAGTGACTGGCGTTTCTGATATTCTACAAAATGAAATGCATATGTACTACTAAAAACAAGCAAACAGACTCAGTCGCTGTTGAGTTAAAGGTCACATAGAACCAGGAAAATCTGAAAAAAAAAAAAATAAAATGTCAACAAACACATTATTATTGTTTGACTAAACGTATCGTGTACAACATTTTATGTTTAATACATTTCCAATATATTCAGGATTCGGAGTTTAAACAAGAAAAAGCATATCAGATTTTGAGAAACGTTGCGTGAATTTTAATCATTAAATCTATAATGATTTCAAGGAAATTCTCGGGGATGTTTTGTGTCTTACGGTTCTTCTCGTAAGATGTCGCCCTGTTAAATTGTTTGTTTCTTGAATTTCGCGCAAAGCTACACGAGGGCTGTCTGAGAGAACCGTCCCTTACTGAAGGAAGGCAGTTAGTCATCACCACCCACCGCCAACTCATGGGCTACTCTTTTACCAACGAATAGTGAGATTGATCGTCACATTATAACGCCCCCACGACTGAAAGGCCGAGCATGTTTGATGCGACGGGAATTCGAACCTGCGACCCTGGATTACGAGTTGAACGCTTTAACCCACCTGGCCATGCCGGGCTCTCTGTTAAGTACTGACATCAATAACAAAACCTAAACAGCTTTGATCAAGTTGTTCTGTTTAACTAATTTCTGTTTTAGTTATCGTTATAGCAGTAAAGCTATGTATCAAATCTACCGATTGTGGGCACACTGAAAACCTCACAAACAAACTGCTCAAAAAATTAAAGGAACAAGTACGTTTTCTTATATAATTTATCTCAGTGTTCAAAATGTGATAATATTTTTATTTTTTTAGGTAATTTGCCTAATTTCAGTTCCGTCTGTATCCATCTTTTAATGTGTGATGAATGGTAGAACATGGAGAAATCATGTTTTTTAAATGACCATTATCATCAAAACTGATATCCTATATGAAACAATATTTTAAACAGTTTACATGCGTTTATTCAAGAAATGTTTGAAACATTCAGTATCTAGTGTGACCTCCACGAGCTGTGACACACTCCTGACACCGATTTGGCACTTCGAATCAGTCTATCGATGTTATCTTGGGGTATGGCAGCCCACTTGTCTACCAGGGCTTGTCAGAGTTCCTGCACATTCTGAGGAGGGTTCTGGTGTTCACTAACACGCCTCAACAACGTATTCCAACAGTGTTCAATCGGATTTAAATCTGGAGATCTGGCGGGCCACTCAAAAGTCTCTATTCCTTCCTCTTCAAGGAAGTCCATACACAATCTGGCGACGTGAGCTCGCGCGTTAACCTGCATGAAAATAAACCCATCGCCGACAACACCGGCAAAAGGCTTTAAAATGTGTTCCAGAATTTCGTCTCTATATCGTCGTGCATTCAGAGCACCCCTGTCGAGTATGAGTAAGTCTGTGTGATCACTCAAGCACATGTTTGCCCAGACCATTACAGAACCTCCTCTATAAGCATCGACTTGCACAATATTACAGGCGGAAAATCGCTCTCCTCGACGTCTCCACACTCTCCCACGTTCATCATCACGAGACACAGTAATCCTGCTATCGTCTGTCCATAGCACGGTGGCCCATTGACGAAGTTCCCAGTCCAGGTGCTGACGAGCAAACTCTAACCTGGCTGCACGGTGTCGCGCTGTCAGAATTACGCCTCTTGCAGGCCGTCTGGTCCTAAGGCGTCCTTCGTACAGACGATTGTGAAGTGCTTGGGTCGACACACGGGTTCCAGTGAAATGCTAAAGGTCATTTCGCAGTAACCGAGCCGTAGCTAACCTGTCCCGCAGAGCAGTAGTCACGATGTAGCGATCCTCTCTGGCTGTTGTGCAGCGATGACGGCCTTGACCTGGTCTCTTGCCATAAAAGTTCGTCTCCTGGTAGCGTCGCCAAAGTTGACTGATGACACACCGACGCGATGTGCCACCCTTCTATGGATCTGGCCATCTTCCAGCGTCTGGACAGCCCTGGCCACCTCGTTCTCTGTCAGATGGCGCCTGACTGCTTGGGTATACAAGATAAAGATACACACTGACAAAACGAGTCACAAAAGATCCGTGTTGGTGTTTGTTTCGAGAATTAACGAGGAATACATAGTTTCATGTAACAGCCTTATATAGGGTACTTTGTTGTATTCTCCTTGAGTGAGGTGAATTTCCTTTGAGTTGTTTCAAACTTCACTCGCAAGCTTAAAAAAATACACTTGTAGACGAAAGGATATGTTTTTCATACATAAATTTAGTTATGACAAAAATATATTGAAATATGTACTTGTTCCTTTAATTTTTTTGAGCAGTATATTAGCATAACCTATATAAGTCGTATGAGAATTAAACACGTGCCCATAAAACGTGACAAATTAATTCTATACGTGAATATTTCAAACAGAAATAAACTCTGCAATGAATACTATAAAATGTTTGGATTAGAATGAAACTCTTATTAATCGCACAAAATAACATATATTCCCATGCCTACATCTACTGCTTCTAGGTTATTATGAGTAATTCAATATATGTGTTTCTATATCCTTCAGGCATCCAGTCAAAATGTTTTGGAAGTCACATCTGACCAAAAAGACACAACAAAACATAAATGAGTAAGACATGGTTTGTTTGTTTGTTTTTTGAATTTCGCACAAAGCTACTCCAGGGCTAGCTGTGCTAGCCGTCCCTAATTTAGTAGTGTAAGACTAGAGGGAAGGCAACTAGTCATCACCACCCACCGCCAACTCTTGGGCTACTCTTTTACCAACGAATAGTGGGGTTGACCGTCACATTATAGCGCCCCCACGGCTGAAAGGGCGCGCATGTTTGGCGCGAGGGGGATGCAAACCCGCGACCCTCAGATTACGAGTCGCACGCCTTAACACGCTTGACCATGCCGGGCCAAGTAAGACATGGAAATAGACAAAATGTTGAAGGGGTATATCATGGAAAGACAACGTAATATTGAATGAGTATATCATGGAAAGACAACGTAATATTGAATGAGTATGTCATGGAAAGACATAATATAATATTGAATGGGTACATCATGGAAAGACACAATATAATATTAAATGGGTATGTCATGGAAATACACAATATAATACTGAATGCGTATGACATGGAAATACACAATATAATATTGAATAAGTATAACATGGAAAGACATAACAAAGTATTGAATAAATATAACATAGAGAAAAACTTTCCGACAGCTCTTACGTTACTTTTCTCATGCAATAATGATGGTATGTGAACTTCACTCTCATAATGCACTTACGGCCTAAAATTACGGAACAGGATTTTGATTTTTGTCGGTATCTGGACACGAACCATGGCACCTAAGCCTCACTATCCGGCAAGCTGGCCATTTCATCATATTCAGCCCGTCAGGAAGTATTGTACAGGTACACTGAAGAATAGATTTTCTCAAATTGAAGATTTGTAGAGAGCTAAACTCACGTTAAACCTCTGTGTTGAATAAAAATAAATTTATACATGTGATTATTTGAATAAGTATCTCTGACGGTACGAGCATCACAACTGTCTGTTTTATAGAATAATAATGTATCTGCAGTAAAAGTAAATTAATACTTTTGTTTGATTTTTCATCTGTTACAGGTGGAGCCACTGCAGAAAGGTAAGATTCAACATTACTGTTTATTTAATGTGTGATTCATGCATCTTACTTCAGCATTAAGAAAAGTGCATTTTAATAGTGACTATAATATCAATTTATTGAATTTAAATGCATATCTCCCTTCACACACACACACACTGACAAAGCAATATATCTCCGGGCTTACAACGCTAAAAAGGAATTTAAATAGCCCATTTTGCAGCTTTGAACTTTACTTCAAACAAACAATGCATAAGCTGTAACCGTTTAATTACTCCAAGTATCGTTAATAATAACAATGAAACAATGGGTTGAAAAACAGTTTGAGTTAATTTACAGTCCTATTCCTGTCACTAACCTCAATCATTTCTCTTATGTACATAAGTTTATTTTTTACAAGACCCTGTAGTTTCTTCAGTCGCACGACATAATTTTCTCTGGTCGTAGATTGTTTAATTATACAAGATAATTTCACAAGAGCCAGAAGGTTAAATGTATTCCTCGAGAAGTCATGACATTTTATGTAAGAGAACCTATTAATACTAAGTAAACTGTAATAGAAGTGAGGCTAGAGTGACCAAAGAAAACATATCAACATGTCAGAATGACTAGAGCAAAACCGTCAACAACCCATAGTGGCCAAAGAAAATATTTCTACATATCAGAATGACTCGAGAAAAAAAAACGTCACCAGCCCATAGTGACTAAAGGAACATCTCAACATCTCAGAATAGCTAGCGTAAAACTGTCAACAACCCAAAGTGACTAAAGGAATATCTCAACATTTCAGAATAGCTAGCGTAAAACCGTCAACAACCCATAGTGACTAAAGGAATATTTCACATTTAAGAATAGCTAGAGTACAATCCATAGTGACTAAAGCAACATTTCAAAATCTCAGAATAGCTAGAGTGAAACCGTCAACACTCCATAGTAACTAAAGGAACATTTACAAAAGGTCAGGATGACTAGAGCATAAGGTTCAACGAGTCACAGCAATAAAAAAAAAATTCACCTATCAAAATGACAAGTAATACAAGATAGCGTGCAGTGGCTTACGAATGACACAAATCAGTTATTTTATTTAACACCACTTACACTAACAATCTTGTGTTAGTTTTAAAATGTCTCTAAACATACAGTAATAGTTATAACCCCAAGAACAGCCACTTGAAGAGTCAATGAAAAGACTAAAGGTTAAAGTAACTCGTTTTCAGTTTTAAACAAGTAAACCGGTGTCGATATATTAAAAAATACTCCCAGTATTTCGGCAAGTTTTATATTATCTTTTAATATAGATCAGTTTTATAAATTATTATTAATAATAAGGCTTTTAAAAGAAATTTATTTCCAGAAAAAAAGGAATATTTAGTTAAGTTGTCATTAAAAATAAAATATTTCATCATTACAGTGAACTCCGCTTTTGTTTCCTTCTTTACAGGCTAAGTAGCAGTTGTGACACACAAGAAGTGGCTGACTTAATGCTAAAGGTTAGTAACAATGTAGCCGCAGCGTGGCAGTCTGTGATTGGTCAAATGGAAGGTGCATGCTCGTGTATCTTTAATTTATAGTAATTTGAAATGTCTTGTCCTCAATTAAAACAAAAAAACAAAACTCTTCTATCTTCAAAATAAACGATTCAAAACTGTAAGTTTATTTACGAAAAAGACCGAAAACTTGAAGGTTTTTCACAGGGTTTCTCGGGACTTAACGTTGAGTAAGTCCGTGTAAGAACATGATCACTGAGTGATGCCGACTTGTGTTCGTTTTACACACACACACATATACATATATAATTAACAAAAAAATGAAAGTTACATCATAAGAAAGAAACAGTGTGAATTTTACACAGCGTATCCAAACTTTAAATGAAAAATAATTAATAGTCATATTACGTGAAAAACAAAAAACGCAGCTACAAAACAGATATGTATCACCTGGGCACGTATAAAGTGAATACTTATGCATTGTGCTGTAGTTTTAGAGGACACTTGCATAAGTTCATTTTTTTGTAGCTGTTTTTATTATATATGTACATATAATTGTAATATTACGCAAACAAAACATATATTTATATATATATATATATTAAAAGTTTTTGTTTGAAAATACACGAGGTTTAATTGCACTTGAGGGTCGTGGGTTCGAATCCTCGTCGCACCAAACATGCTCACCCTTTCAGCCGTGGGGGCATTATAATGTGACGGTCAATCCCACTATTTGTTAGTAAAGGAGTAGCCTAAGAGTTTGCGGTGGGTGATGATGACTAGTTGCCTTTCCTCTAGTCCTACACTGCTAAATTAGGGATGGCTAGCACAGATAGCCCTCGAGTAGCTTTTCGCGAAATTAAAAAACAAACAAACATACAAGCTAAGTGTAAATAAGCTTTTCTATCTTTCAACTATTAATCCACGAGAAAAGCCGCTATTCGACAGCACCCCCTAATTCTTGGGCTTGTCTTGTCTGACCGAATACTAAGGATTAACTGTTATTCTTACAGTTCATTCACGATCACAAAGTATGAAATGTATTTGTTTGTTTTTTGGTCTCAAAACGCGGCCCATTAACCCGTCCAGTCATCGTTTAGGTGCACTAACCATTGAACCATTCTCGGCCTAATAAGTGTCCTCTATGTTAACATTCCTTCAGATATTTATTAATGGTATTTTTTTAACCGTACCCTAACCAGAAAATAAGAAAAATTCACTGGTGACACGGAAAACTCACCGGTTTTCAATTCTTTGACTGTCAGTCATGACTTACTGAGCTATTACTTGTTAAATAAATAACCCGTGTTCAAAGTCTCTTTGTGATCCGATAACACATTCTGACAACCCAATTTTGGGTTTTGACCCATAGATCAGGAAACCCTAGTATAGATAATAGGTTTTCATTATACTTGCTACTATGTAAAATCCACAACATGTTACAGCAAGCAGCCAACGGTGAAGTGTTTCCTTTCGTTACAAGGCCAGGTGGTTATGGGTTGTTCGATTTGAAATCTACATGTCGCAGGTTCCAATCCCGCCACCAAACACGCTCGCCTTTCAGCCGTGCGGACGATAGACTGTGACAATCGATCCTTCTATTTGTTGGTAAAAGAATAACCCAAGAGTTGGCGGAAGATGGTGATGACTAGCTGCCTTCCCTCTACCCTTACTTTACTAAATTAGAAATGGATAGCGCAGATAACTTTCGAATAGCTTTGCGCAAAATTCGAAACAAACCAGACCTTTGTTACTAGATAAAATCTGTTTAGACGATATTTGACGTTGAATTAATCTTACCAAATACAGTTTTAAATCTTTGTATAGCATTAAATGAAACTAAACTACAATTAACATACACTGACAAATGTTTGTACTTTATCCAAGTCGTCATAGTTGTCGTTTACTTGGAAAGTAACAATAGCATTCAATAACCAGTGCATTCAATTTTTGTGCGCGTTCGATAATCGCAATAATAGTAAATTACGCGTTTGTTAATACAATATTTCGATAATTTACGTATTCAATAATTCTTTTGGTAAATGCTTTGCGTACTCTCTAATCAACCTATTGTTAATCAACTAAGCTATTCGATAACTTATAAACGCCCAGCACGGTACTTATTCCATAATGTACATTGTCGTTAACCTAAGTACAAACAATCTGTGAAAATAAGGAACATTTATAGCTAGGATATAACAAGCCACAATTTTATCGATTATATTAGATATATAAACTTGTATACACCTTCATAAACACATAACAGTTCAATATTACTTCACTTTCCTTTAAGGCATACTCAAACGGTAAATATTCTTTAATTAATTAATTATATCAATAAGAAGTAGTGGTTCATTTTTATTCATTGCACACAACCAGCCAGCTCCTGTTAACAACATGTACAAACATTATCAGGTATAACAATCTCATTAACTGTATTGAAAGTCTCAAAGCAAATATCAGTTTTATTTTAAAATTTATTAAATTTGAATGTTTATAATTTTAGTCGCATAATTTTCGTTAACTGATGTTATTACCTAAGCTGGCGCAAATAGCCTAGTTGTTTTGCGCCATAAAACGTCAAATCAACCAATAACCCGAACGCTATTAGACTTTAGCAACAGGAAAACTATCGCTTAGCGACAGAAAATTTGTAACTTAGCAACAGTGGAACTGCAACTGAGCCGCCCGCAGGAAAAGTGTAACCTAACAGCTCTATAATACATTTTAACAATATGACAACTACAACTTAGCAGCAGGAAAAGTGTAACCTAACAGCTCTATAATACATCTTAACAATATGACAACTACAACTTAGTCGCAGGAAAAGTGTAACCTAACAGCTCTATAATAATCTTAACAATATGACAACTACAACTTAGCAGCAAGAAAAGTGTAACCTGAAGCTCAATAATACATCTTAACAATATGACAACTACAACTTAGCAGCAGTAAAATTATTACTTAATAACGATTAAAGTGTATGAAACTAAGTTGAATGGACGCCAACTGCGTGTTGTAAAAAAAAAAAACAAAAAGCGTAGAATACGACGTTTCGAAAGTCTTCCGCCTGAAGACTTACGAAACGTTGTCTTTTACACTTATTTTTCTACCACAAGGGGTTGGCGTCCATTTAACTTAGTTTCATCATGAATATTCTGTCTAAACAATCTATCAAAAAAAAAAAGTATAATTTAGCAACAACGACACTGTAACTTAGCAGCACAAAACCACAACTTAACAGCATGAAAACTGTAGTTAGCAACGTGATAACTACAACTTTACAACAGAAAGACTATAACTTAGCAAAAGAAAAACAGTAACTTAACAAAGTATAGAACTACAGCTTAAACGCATAGAACTACAAATTAGCAGGGCGAAAAACTATAACTTAGCAAGAAGAAAAATATAACTTGGAACTGGAAGAAGACTTCAACTTCGCCACAGTAAGAACACTACAATGTGACAATATGAAAAAGTGGTCATTTTCAAGAGTAAACTTCTTCCAAATACTTAAATTACATCTTGTATTAGTTTTTATATTATTTTCCAAAATGTTAATAAGTGATGTAAAAACAATAGTTTGATCGAATTTTAACAGCAACAAAAATATAAAAAATAATACTAGTTTTTTTTCAATCGGAATATTAAAATAAAAGAAGCTTGCTTTTTAAATAATGAATCTTAATGTGTTTTAAGAGACGTGACCTTAGTAAAAAATAAAATATTTTTATTTCTACAGCCACAGGAAGTCAGAATGTTAACGAGTGAAGAATTTTTCAACAAAACTCAACAGTTGCTATGCCAACCTGATTCTGAAGTCCTACGTGTAGGTCTGATGCGACTAAGTAGCAAACTGTGTGAACTGGATCTTGATAATTCCAAGGAACTGTACAAAATAACTAAAGAAAAACTGGTAGGATTTCTTTTTCCTTGCAGAAGATCCTTTACTTTTTATTTATATCTCGATTATTATACTTGTTGACTTAATCTGAAGAAACCCGCCATCTTGTAATTTTCAATGGAATATTCTTGGTCTATGTTTAAAGTGATTTTGTTGTTGTTGTGTAGATTTTGAACTGTCCTAGAAGGTAATATTTTCAAGAAAACTCCAAATGAATTGTTTTCAAGGACCTCATTTAAAAATCTAGTTTCGTTTCTTGAGTTAAAACAAGAATCAAATTAAAGTTCGGCAGGAGACTTTACATGTAGGACTTTACTCCAGTAAAGCCAGTTTCATTTGGTTTTGACATTGTCTGAGTCAAAACCATTAAAATTTATTTACAACGAAGCTATAGTTTTTACTCCTTTTAGGCAAACATAACATTAATGTAATAGGTTGTAATAGTAAGGCTGGCGGAAGCGGTATCACTAATAGGGTTAAAGGCCTAACACATTTTAGACTAGTGATTATGTGACCATAAACATATTGTTGATTTATACAGCAGAGAATCATATTAGCTTTACGTGAACTATATTGCCCTGATTGCCCTGCCAGCAAAATGTAACTTCCTTCGGGACTGAGTAGTTAGGGTATGCTATATTATAATAATACGTGGAATATAATGTTAAACAAGCACATATATTCACTATACTGAATTGTAATAATGCGTGCGGAATAATTTTCAGTATGTCGGTTTAACGTTTTTTCAGCAATATTTAAAAAATAATCTTCAATAATTAAACATTGTTAGCGTAATGAAAGACTGTTTAGTGTAAATAGCATTATTAATTGATTTATAAACGCAAAATATCTCCAGCACTTAGGAGAAAAAAAAACGGCGAATGGAAACAGAGAAAATCGGTCAGAGAAAAGTTAAACATAAAGTTAACCGTCGTGAGAGTGAAAGTCCCAACGGGTGATATGTTAAAGTGAGATTAACAATTTTGAAAGTGATAAGTTGTCTCGTCAAAGGGTGTTCAAAACTAATTGAACTCACCTAAGTGGACTTTGGCAAAAGGCAGTCGATTTTTTTTTTTTTTTATTTATTTTTTTTTTTTTTGAAGTTCAGGATACCTCTGCTGTAACTCAATGACAACGTCAGTGAAATATGCACGGGCACTATAGCGATAAGAAATGGGAAGGGGTCTTCTTGTCAACTGAATTCTGAAGCAATTGAATTGGTTTACGTGGACTTTTGACAGGAATATTATGATATACAATTACTATCTCCATAGTGGCAATCTGTAAAAGATAATGATGAGGGGAAAACACTGCCAACATGGAATTAATAATGTGTGAACCTCACGATCTGTGATTATCTGTGCCTGGTATATGACAGTAGTCATAAAGTAGCGCTTCTCAAAAGGTTGACGTCATCCTGTATGCTATAATACATTTTTAATGAAATAATTTCATAACAGTAACTCTCACCATTTTATTAGTTGTGTAAACTGAGTAGAACAATGCCTAACATGAACTTTGGTCCTACCTACAAGAAACTTTCGGAACGTTATTTAAATTAAGAGAAAAAAGGTTTTATGGGAGAGGGTGAGGCTTGGCTTCGCGTGGGTTGTCCAGTTACGTTGGGGATTTTATACTGTGGCATAATTTGTGGTGTACGTGTTAATTCGACCAAACTGCACATATTTTAAGACTGAAAACTGCCATAGTGGGATCCCCTCTGAGCTTGGGAGGGGCTGCCGCACCTGTCACTACCCTAAATTACCCTCCTAATGGTAGGAGATTTTGTTTCATTTGGAAACGAGTTTAATCACCAAAATATCAGTATTTCTGTTGTGTATAACAAGGCCTACTATGAATTTTGGTCCTACCTACAAGAAACTTTCGGAACGTTATTTAAATTAAGAGAAAAAAGGTTTTATGGGAGAGGGTGAGGCTTGGCTTCGCGTGGGTTGTCCAGTTACGTTGGGGATTTTATACTGTGGCATAATTTGTGGTGTACGTGTTAATTCGACCAAACTGCACATATTTTAAGACTGAAAACTGCCATAGTGGGATCCCCTCTGAGCTTGGGAGGGGCTGCCGCACCTGTCACTACCCTAAATTACCCTCCTAATGGTAGGAGATTTTGTTTCATTTGGAAACGAGTTTAATCACCAAAATATCAGTATTTCTGTTGTGTATAACAAGGCCTACTATGAATTTTGGTCCTACCTACAAGAAACTTTCGGAACGTTATTTAAATTAAGAGAAAAAAGGTTTTATGGGAGAAGGTGAGGCTTGGCTTCGCGTGGGTTGTCCAGTTACGTTGTGGATCCTTATCTGTGGCATAATTTGTGGTGTACGTGTCAATTCGACCCGACTGCACATATTTTAAGACTGAAAACTGCCGTAGTGGGATCCCCTCTGAGCTTGGGAGGGGCTGCCGCACCTGTCATTACCCTAAATTACCCTCCTAATGGTAGGAGATTTTGTTCACTTGGAAACGAGTTTAATCACCAAAATATTAGTATTTCTGTTTATGGAAATACCAAAATGGCATACTGAATGTATTATTGTTATTTTTTTAAGTTCCGAGATATTGTGGTTTGTCAGAGTGTATAAAGGAAATTCAAGAGTCGGTTTTTACTGTTACTCAGACTGGCTCTCTTTACGAGGAAAGACTAATTAGCTTTTACATGAAGTCACGAAAACCTAACCAGTTAATGTTTGGCCTTTTCTGTGGAATATCTATCGACCTATATGGAAACTACCCACAGATACGTAATAAGACTTGCATTCTAATCGAAAGGTAATTGAGATACTATCTGGCCATGTGAGTAACAAACTGATGGTATGATCCTTATGTATGCAGACCTAACAGTCCAACAATCGCATCAAGTTTTCATACTAAGTAGCTGTTTTATTGTTGTTGTTTTATCCTTTGCGCGTTCCTTGTTGAAGTTCCCTCCTCCTACCATTTATTCAACAACAAATTATTATTAGATCGATCTGAGATACTGAATACGTTTTGTCACAAAACCAGTAGACCACACATTCAAAAGGCAAAACACACAAAGTTCAGGTAAGTAAACGTTATGTCACAATACCAGTAGACCACACATTCAGAAGGTGAAAAAACTAAAATAATTATGAAGTGTGTGTGTGTGTGTGTGTGTGTGTAAGTATGCATCTCAGAACTTAACCAAGCCACTTCCCACACCTAAAACATGTAAATTCGTGATCCAATAGATTACAGGTTTTTTTGTTTGTTTTTTGCCATGGAATTACTAGGACGGATGAGACCTAACCCTAATCGAATATACAGTTTATCATGATGTTGTTGATTAAGGCAAGCTGTCACTTTTTCATTTCGACAATTTTATTTTACTATCTCTCTCTCTATCTCTTTTTTTTTTTTTTTTTGTAAATGCTTGTAAAAGTTATATCACATTATACCTTCTTGGCTTGTAAATTTCATGTCCACCTCTTAAGCATTAAAAGCCAATCCCACTTCATCCTGATATGATCTCAAACTATAATCAATTTCGCATTACGTGTGCATAACGTGAATGTGCTTTTAACATTTCACTAACAAAAAATAAAACAAAACGTAAGTGCACGTTCTCTATGTATTGATACAGATATCGCGTGCGTTAGATGATAAGGGGTCAGCGGGTAATAGAGGGCACTCTCGCGAAAGTCATATGGAGGTTCATAAATACATAAAACTCTTTCGAATTTCAATGTATAGAAGTCGTCACTCCCACCCCCACCCGAGGAGTCTAACTTAATAGATTTTTATTAATCCATTCCATATTATCTACGGTTGTCTCCCATGTGCACTCATGAGCGCTTTATTGCACAGTAGAAAATTAAACTAGTCCACATAAAAAATATAAGAAAATAAACGTTAATAATTTTGCTATGAGTAATAATACTCTTGAAATGTGCTCTGTGTTTTTGAAGGGGAAACATGTCAACTAAAATGTTGCCTTTTAAGTCAGCATTAACAATAACGATGAAATGCACTTATTCTCAAATATAACGACATATTAGGTGCTTGATAAATAAAATAAGTTTCTTCTTATAGAAAATAACCGAAAACACTTTATCTGACGTTTCACTTTGGAGCTCTCACCAAACGTTGAAGATAGTGTTTATCACAATCTCCCCTACTAATGTATTTGTTTGAAATGCAGAACATACATTCCACTTCTCCTAAACAACGAATCAAATTTGCATTTACAACTTTCTTTGTAAGTCAGCTGCTGGCATTCATGTAAAGCTCGGAGTTTGATGAAGGGGCCCGTTGTAAATAGAAGCTTAACAATACCCCAGTCGCATATACAGTCTTAGCAACCTGTATAATCTATATACAACATTTCGGCAACTCCCAAGTTGCATATATAGTGTTAGTAATGTGTATAAACTATATACAACATCCCAGCAACTCCTAAGTTGTATGTACAGTCTTAGCAACCTGTGTAAACTATATACAACATACCAGGAGCTTCCAAGTTGTATATACAGTCTTAGCAACCTGTATAAACTGTATATAGAAAAATACTCTTATGTAATATATCAATCACATGTTGTTGTTGTTGTTTATTGTAATTAGTTCTTCACCATTTTGTATTCTGATATTTAACCATATTCCTGTATTATTTGAAGGAGTGTATTTTGCATAATATCTTAAAACATGTATAAATATTTATATATTCCAAATTAAACGACTTTTTATTTCGATTTTTAACATTTCCGACCTCAGGTTTCCCCTGCTTAATAATAAAGGTAAGAAACACGTAAAATTCTCTAATTATCCGCCTGGTGGTAAAAGACGATACTACTACTCTGTGTACAGATGTGTTACAGTGAAGCTGTCGACCTTTGATATGAGAATATAAATAAACTACCAAAAACGATATTGTTGTTTCATTGCTAATGCTTTGATAAATAATTACTTATACTTTTAAAACAAAAATCGCTACTTTCTGAACGTTAGAACATGTAATAATATTATTATGCTCTTTATGTTCTCAAATAGTCGAGTAAAACGAATAAAGTGCAGCCAATATTTAAGGCCTTACGTCAGAATGTCGTCACTCACCTGGGAGATCCCCGGATGTGGACTGCTGAAAGTTTTACGACATCTGATATTCAGGATTTACTTCTGACAAGTTGTCCGAACATTTTGATGAACATACAAAACGAATCATTAATTCAAAATGTGTGAGTAGATAAAATAATTTATTGATGATTTAATTAACACACTTTTTCAATGCTTTTAATTAACTCCCCCAATAAATGTAGTCATATGATATAATATAACATTTTTACGTGTATTGTTATAGCATAACAGCCTCTTCTGGACAGAACATAAGACCAGAGACTTCCGCTGCTCTCTCACGGATGAAGCTAAGAATGTATGGTGATCCCGAAATGTGGAATTCTACATACCTGACAAATAAAATAAATGATATTTTCCAAAATATGCTTCCCTGTCAGGTGGCGCAGATTAACAGCTCTGCTGTAAGTTTTAACTTTCATGTTGTAACTACTTACAACAATAAAAGTACTAATTATAATAATGTTTCATTGGTCGATGTACATTGACGTAATTGGAGATACTTCTGACGCAATCATAAACTAGAACTCAATTAGATGGCTCCGGCATGGCCAGGTGGTTAAGGTGTTCGACTCGTAATCTGAGGATCGCGGGTTCGAATCCCCGTCACACCAAACACTCTCAGCTGTGGGAGCGTTATAATGTGATGGTCAATCCCACTATTCTTTAGTAAAAGACTAGCCCAAGAGTTGGCGGTGGAATGCGAAGACTAGCTGTCTTCCCTCTAGTCTTGCACTGCTAAATTAGGGACGGCTAGCGCAAATAGCCGTGGTATAGTTTTGCGCGAAATTCAAACCAATCCAAATTCAATTAGACAGGTTCTACTTTTTGTTTTGTTTTTAAGGATGTGTTATATTTTCTTCTCCTAATTACCTGGCTCAGGAAGAGTTAATATCCTCTAATATATACACACATAACTAAATTAACTGTGCATCTCCAAAGTCATAGTTCTTCAAACACTTAAAATGTTGTAAGAACTTCTTAGCGTTTGTTAATTAATGGCGTCACCTATGTCCCAAATGTTCAAAAAATTAGTTATTGTAATATACTTCTTTAAAACAAACAATAATTATATGTATATATATATATAACTTTTAACATGGTATTACGTTTATTAATAAAATAAATTACATAAAGCAACCTTCCACAATGCATTCAACCCTTTCGCACCTCCCACCACTCACGTGAAATTTCTGAGCTATGTTTCTACCATAAGTCCCCTACACACACACACATGCTTGCTATCGACCAAAGTTTAGACATATTATTTATTTATATCTTTTCAAAATTACTTTCCATGTTCTATCTTACTGTTTTTACCTACTTCCCTTTTTCGCCCTGCACGGCCAAGTGGTTAGGACGCTTGACTCGCAATAGCGGTGGCTCGTATTAGAATTCCCGTGCCACCAAACATGCTCGCCCTTTCAACCGTGAGATCGTTATAATGTGACGGTCAATCCCACTATTCATTCATAAAAGCGTAGCCCAAGAGTTAGTGGTGAATGGGGATGACTAGCTGCCTTCCCACTAGTCTTTCGCTGCTAAATTAGAGATGGCTTGCGCAAATAGTTCTTGTGTAGCTTTGCGCGAAATTCAAACAAAACCCCTTTATCATCTCACCTTCACCCTTGTCCCACCACTATTCTCATCTTCAATCCATTCTACTAATCTTCCTGTCATTCTTTTGTTTCTGTGAACCTCTTACGCCGCAATGAAAATGTAAAGAAGATTTTGGTTAGCGCCTTTCTACTTCTTTTTAATTTGTAGTTACCCTGGCCTCGTAAATTTATAGTCAAACATGCGTTAAATATAATGCACAAAAAAAATGTAACGTTTTATCATTGGTCTAAAGAATAGACTGTCTGGGTTAAGACGAATGCGCTATGTTTCTTATAAACAAATCATTTCAAAAACAGTAGTTGTTAGTGTGTTTTGTTGCTTTATATGTATATATGTATACATATTTGTGACAAAAAGTTTCTCCACATATTTACTTCAATTTTAGATTCTAGGATCTCTCAGCAAGATTGGCACGGTACGTAAGCAGTACCCAGCTATAGCACGGGCAGCTGTTGGCATAGCAGTGAATGTTAAGGATAAGTCATCCAATAGAAGCAACCTCTTGAGCAGGTGGGTGTATCTTGAATAGCACCATGAGACAGTACAAGTGATTAGGTTTTCTTGGTTTTTGTGGTGTTTTTTTAAGTCTGTTTATTAAACGTGTCTTTGTTTTATTATTAGATAATAGTTTCTTTTTTAGTTAAGCATGGAGTTAAATATGTAACTTCTTCATCTCTGGTGTGTCTAGTGTATGTTAAATTCGGGAGACTGTTTAGAGTGCCTCGCTTCTGGTGGATTACATTATTAGAAAACTTAAATTCTGATGGATTACATGATTAGGAAACAGCTTCTGGTGAGGTAGATGATTAGGAAATGTAACATTTGATGGATTACATCATTTGTAAACCTACCTGCTGGTGGATTACATGATTAAAAACTTAGCTTCTGATTATTACATGATCAGGAAACCTAACTTCTGATGGATTACATGAATTAAGAAATTTAGCTTCTGGTGGATTACATAATTAGAAAGCCTTTTTATGTTGTTTTCGCTTTATGTTTTGTTGTTGTTTGATTTCTCCTGTGAATTTCAGTGGTGATGGTTCGTGTGATGTTAACGTTTAAACCATTTTTCGTGTAGTTGTTTCATTGTCAACTATGAATTGTATGTCTTTGTATAGCTCGTTTATGTTGAAGACATTTTATTTGTTCATCCTTACAAGTAAATCCGTAAAATAATGTCATCCGCTTATCTAAGCCAAAATGGCGGCTCATATACGTAAGCGACTATGACATGTAGTTCTATGTGATGTAACAGAAGATATTCATACAAACCCGGGTCCCCTCACATGGAAGGGACCCTGATGCTATACCTTTTAACCTATTTCTAAGTGTTCTTATCATTACGAAGCTCCATTTACTGAATTCTGCCCGGAACTCCGGAATGACAAAGACCGCCCTCTGGATATTTATATAGTAAAGTAGATGTTTTCTTGCCGAAGCTGCGCAGACGAGCTTTGAATAGGTGAAACTTCAGTTCTCAATAGAGAAGCGGCGAATCAAAGGATGTGTTAGGCTTCCAAACTACAATTCTTTTTTAACTTTTGGTAAAAATAAAATAAATCTGTAATATAATAAATTAAACAGGTTTATAGTATTTGAAATTGTTTGCTTAGAACGAAATGTTATAATATATTTAAGAATCCAACAGTGTGAATCAAAGCGATGGTGGTGTGAGATAATATGCAAATTTTCAATACGCGTCCTAATATACGTTTATTACATACAAACATGTTACTGTTTTCAGTTTGTCTGTTTTCTCACGGAGCTAAGAATCTCATTTGATTTCTTTATTAACTTCTGACTTGTTGTTCGCGTCGCACGATTTAACAACGTCCTACTATAGCGTCAGTAAAGTCAAGCTAATTCTAATGAAATGATAATGAATATAGTAAGTGTATGTGTGTTTTCTTATAGCAAAGTCACAACCGGCTGTGTCAACCGAGGGAAATCGAAACCGTAATTTTAGCATTGTAAATCCGTAGACTTACTGCTGTCCCAGCAGGGGACAAGTGATAGCCACGCATTTGCATTTAAAATTGGTCGTTGGTTTCTATGCAATGTCAAATTTGTATATGTTTCGTTTCTCAGCCTAGGAGATCTGAGGCCATTTCTCTCGCTAACCGACATGAAGTCTTTGGATTTAAATAAAACACAAATAATGGATGTTATACAAGAGAAAAAAAACCTTGGATACGAATTAACTATGATGGTAAGTTCAATTATTATAATTTTATTCGAAACTTCACGGTTTAAAAACTCTTAAAAATTACACGTCAGTGACAAACAAAAAGCGTGAATGCAGGTAACATCAGTCAATAGATTTATAATTATGTATCTTTAGTTGTATTAAAATAACAATGGGTTATGTTTTTTTTCAACAGATGTTTTACAGTTTTATTACATTATATGCAACATCAAACATTATGTATGTATGGGGGGTTGTTGAGGGGAGTGGTTGTTCGGTAATCAGGTGTATGCAATTTTAATAACGTACCCAAAATTTTATAAATTAATTTTGATCTTTGCTTTAAACTAATTTTTTTTTGTAATTAAGCACAATAGGCTATCTGTGCTCTGCCCACCACCGGTATCGAAACTCGGTTTCTACTGTTATAAGCCCGCAGACATCCCGCTATGCCACTGGAGGGCACCAATTTTTGTCCAAAGACTTCTAGAAACGTTGTAGCTTTGTAAAATAATAGAAAAGCAGCGTTGAAAACAGTTTCGTATCTAAAACTGCTGTACTATGATTATAATTAAAATATATAAAAGTAAGATAAATTTTAAGAAATGTCCAGCGAATAGGACTCGAACCCCTGATCTCTTAATTGAGTTTATGTTTACCTAATAAATAAATAGCGCATTTTTGGTATTTTTAATAACAAATTAAACTTTTTTTTTCAAAAATTGCATAAAATAATTGATAAAATTGTGTTATGTAATTTAAGGATTTGGAGGACGTTTACTGTTGAAAATGACCACTTCAATGTAAACATATTGTTATGTATTGCAATTTAAAATAATATAAAACTGAGTTAAAGTTTAATTTAAATTTAGAAAATAATTATGTAAAGATGGATCAAATTTATGACATTTGCCAACAAGATTGATACACAGAGTTTCTTTCTTAATACAAATATATTTTATGACATTTGCCAACAAGATTGATACACAGAGTTTCTTTCTTAATACAAATATATTTTTAATATATAAATAATAGTAGAATTTACAATAACGGTTATTACAAATGGTGATTTATATATAAAAGTTTTACAAACTTACAAACAATATTGAGTCTTCTATCTGATCCGGACCTTCTCTAATATCTTATCGAGGGTTCACGACGAGCGAACTAATTCTGACTTGATATCGGTGCAGTTCCCTTAACAAGAACCTACCTAATTCTTTGCTGATTCCACCTGAATTTTTCTCCACTGAAATTATATAATGTATGCATTCGTAAAAATACTAATGTCTGATGTTAATCCTTTGAAGTTATATGGTTTGTAATGTTTGTGATCTGTAAACAGTGTGCCAACTGTAGCAAACCAAAAATATAAACCGTCTCTTGGCGCGTTATGTTGGTTTATAAGCTTAGTCGAGCGAAATTATACAAATTTCAGTTGGCCTAATAATACTGACGATACTTTAATGCATTCGTAAAATATAAATTGTTTATTTTTACACTCGATAATCTTCTACAGAATTAAGTTAATAGGCGGGAATTTTTAATACATATTTAAGTATATAATTTATATATATTCCTAAAAGTATATTTAACTGAAACAAATGCCCCCAGTGACAAAGCGGTATATCTGTGGACTTAAAAAGCTAGAAACAGGATTTTCGATACCCGTGATGGACAGAGTACTGATAGCCCACTATGTAACTTTGTGCTTAACTTCAAACGTCGATATTAGAATAAATATATGATACTAAATCCTTCACAATTATGGAAAACTCATTGAAACGCGTATTATTTGGATAAGTTTCCAAAGTGTTTTACAAAGTGAACAACGTTCACGTGCTCCTTCATCAAACACTTGTAAATTCTTTAAAAACTTCTGTTTTCTAAATACATTTCTCAAATAACTTCATATTTAGTCACATAAAAAATTACTACCGGAAAACTTCACAGAATAATAACATTTACTATGTTTTGAACATTACTTCTAAGTTACTTTGTTGTTGTTTTTTGTCATTTTTACGTTTCGAACAATATTTCATTTTTTACGTTTCGAACGCTATTTCTATTCACTTTTCTCGTTGCATACACTGTGTTTCGAACAATATTTTATTTATATTTTTTTTTTGCTGCATACACTGCGTTTCAAATAATATTTCCACTCATAGTAGTTTCTTCACATATACTGCGTTCCGAATGCTACTTCCACGCGGGTTTTTCTTCGTCTTCTTTGTTTTAAACATTACTTTTATAAGTTTTTTTTCATCCACTGAACTTTTAAGACTACTTTTCCACACTTGTTTCAGAACATCAGCCTGTGCTGTATGCTAAAGTTTCACCTAAAAGTCTTGCAATTGTAAATTGATTAAATAACGTCGATCTAGTCATTTAAATTTTCAGTGAAAATGCAATGATAATCGAATCCGATTGGATTTCAAAACCAAAAAATCGCTTCTATTCGGATATAGTAGGAACCATTTTGTTTGAAAACGAAAGCTTATCTCTTGATACACAAACAATCCTTTAAATTATTAAATATTCAGTGATATTGAAAGTTACGATAATTCTTACATGTCACGCGACTTGGGAACGTGTGCGGGTCCTAAACGATGTGTTACATTTTAATTTATTCGAATAGCACAAAAACAATACAAATTAACCAGCTACATCAAGAACCAATTCGCGTAAACGTATTGTTTCTAGAAAAAGGTAAAATATGTTCATTTTATTGTGTTTAAGCTTAGTTCGAACTACTTCTATACCTCCCCAGGGTACAGTGGCAAATTTGCGGGCTCACACCACTAGAAATCGGATGTCGATACCTGCAGTAGGCAGAGCACAGACAGCCCATTGTGTACCTTTGTGCTTAATTCCAAACAAACAAACAAAAATTTCTATACCTTCGTCGTGTTTGCTAAATGTTGGAATCAAAATGACTAACGATTATGTGATTCGATTTAATGGAAACGATTAATCGATTTCAAAATTGTCACAGCCCTTACACGTAAAAAAAAATCCATACGAGTGGTTTGTAAAACATATATACCAAAGTGTCAAGAGTGTTGTATACTCTGAAGGCCATATTTTAATTATATTATCGTGTTTTCATCTACAGGTTGATGTGGCGGATTTTGTTCGTGAATAAATGTACTATAAGTTTACATGCCATGGGCATGGTTGTTAGAACAATAACATTTCAGATTTACGCATCAGTCTTACCAGATTAAAGATACTGCAGCGTCAGTTAAGACACAACTCTGGCGGCTTTACGATGCTTTTGTTTTGTTCAGTTTCTTTTCTGTTGTTTTGCCACTTTTGTTTAGTTTTGTTTTCACAGTACCTTTTGTTTTATGGTTATGAAAAGTATTTCTTACATTTTAATACAAAACGAAAACTTGTATCGATCGGTGTGCTCATAGAAATACATTACAATTTACTATTTCTTAGCTGCGAGGGACACGCCCAGCGTACATTCCAAACCTATTATTTTGTGAAGTCTGGTATGAGATTTAAGATTAAAACACATTCATTCATAAAATGTACTATCTACCCTCGACCCCACCCCTAGCATTTAACTTTGAAAAGTTAATCTACCTTCGTGATTACAATGTTTTATTCAATTCACAACATACAATCGTATATTAATTTATTTCGCATTGCTTTGGTCCGTTGGCTGTTTTTGAATTTCGCGCAAAGCTACTCGAGGGCTGTCTGCGTTAGCCGTCTCTAATTTAGAAAGGTAAGACTAGAGGAAAGGCAGCTAGTCATCACCACCCATCGCCAACATTTGGGCTACTCTTTTACCAATGAATAGTAGGACTGACCGTAACATTATAATGCCCCCACAGCTTAAAAGGTATGCATGTTTGTTGTGATATTTCGTATTGCAGTAATACTTTGAAACATACCCTGTGGAAGTAAATAAACAGATGTTTAAGAAGCACACAAAATTTTTGTGACCTGGTGAGCAAAAAGTGGAAGTGAGAGTAGCCGTTTCGGTTTGGTTTGTTTTTCTTATAGCAAAGCCACATCGGGCTATCTGCTGTGTACGCCGAAGGGAATCGAACCCCTGATTTTAGCGTTGTAAATCTGTAGACATACCACTGTTCCAGCAGGGGAGAAAAGTTTCTGTAATAGAAAAAACAACAGGAAATCTTTATAATTTAGTGGGTAAAAGGCTTAAATTGAGATTGTCACATTGTAACACATACATGATCTTACAATTATCATATATTTAATGAAACTACACCCGGGAATAAACATTAAATAAGCAAAATTTCAAGGTGATTACTTCTGAGTAAATCCGAATTTTTCTTCTTCCATTCGATCGGATTAATAATCACTTTAAGTCGAACATTTTCAATTAAATATACTTGGTTTATATTTACTTCTGTAAAGTTTACCCGATACTTTTACTTCACTTTAGGCCTAACCGTGGGAATATAACTTCTAAAACTACCTCATTTTTTATACTTTATTTAATTTTACTTTTTAAACGGCTGAAATAAAATTGACTGTGTTTACTGATATTTAAAAACTGATATGACTGATTTTGCTATTTTGCTAAAAGGAAAAACGAATGATATTTACAAATAAAACGGAAGGAAATGTGTCGTGGTCAAGTGACACTGTCAAACAACTGGACAGCATCATAAACTGTGTACCAGAGTCCTTGCTGAATGACCTCACAGAAAAAGACCTTCTGAGTAAAGACATGTTATTGGAGCTCGTACAGAACGAACGTAACAGGAAATACTTGGTGAGATAGCAAGAAATGGAGTTCATATATTCCACCATATGAGGCCTATCTCCTTGTAATCATAATAACCAAACTTGTATGTTTTTCCTATAACTTTAAAGCAACATATCTTTATATTGTTAATAAGGTTTAGATATTTAAAGGTATTTGGATTGTAATATTAATGAAAATATAGTTTTCTGTATTCTATGACTTTCAGTACAACTAACTACGAATTTATAATTAACATTAGGCCCTGCTACTTTCCCAGTTAGATTTTCAGCTGAATCACGCTTCGTGGTAACCTAAGCGTATGTATATCATATTTTTCAACTCACTTGATGCGTGCTTGGAGACGGACACTGTTTCTAATGTGGACATCTTGTTGATTTTGATATTTCAGGGGAGAAAATTATTACACAAACTCCGTGGAGAAAAATGGACTTCGGCAAATTTGCGCCAAGTTCCGCCAGAAGTTATAAAAAGTAGGTTGTTTTTTATCCAAACTGTTGGAAAGAAATGAAATAAGATTAGAAACTTGCAATCTGCCAACTTACGTATAGCTATACGATCCCGCGTCTGCTTTGGAATAATTAAAAAATATCTTTGAAATAGGCCAAACGTTCTATATAATGTATCTTATATGAAATATTTAAAGACGAAGAATAATTATACAAGTTTTGTATACAGTGATTTTTGTTCAATTGAAAATTATATACTATCATTCCAAATTTGGGTTTGAACCGCCACCTGCTCTGTTCATTAACTACGCCTTTTCATTCATGTCTGATAAAAACAAATTAATTTTTTCATGAATGTTTTATCACTGTAATTAGTAGTACATTGAAACATCTTATATCATGAGAAACTGGTCATACAAGATTTAGGATCGTGCAAGAAGAGGTTATAGCTCATTTCAGAATATATACATGTGGGAGGCAGAATAAAAGTGGAGGGAAAAGATTTTTTTTGACCAAAAGAACAGAAAACGTGTGCATCAAAGGTGCACCCATTACACCCACAGTACAGGTCTTTTGCGTTCTAGATTAAATCTTATGTATTCTCCTGTTTCTCCTCAGTAAATTTGATGCATCTTCACTGAGACATATTGAAAATTGGGGGTCCCCGATTCCTACGCCATTGGAACAATAACATAGGAGGTTCTTAAGAAATGTACCACTATTACAATGTATGATAACTATTAAAGGCTAATACGAACAATTCTTTTTTTTTAAGTATAACTTCCTTGTTCGTTTACACACAAAACATAATGTAAGAAGTTACTTTAAACCTAAATACCACAATATATTTTTGTTCAAATCTAAATGAAAGAGCAATCACAGATTGTATACACTCGCCCCGCTGCTCCTTATGGAGATTGCATGCTATTAAAACTATTGTATAATGTCAAATTTCACTTTCGAAAACTCAGAATAATCAACGATCCAGACCATTTTTGTGGTATAATTAGGAACCTCAACCTTAATGTGCCTATGAAAGTTGGTACAAATCCGATCGCACTTTACAGGTTTATTAACTTGAAACCGCAAAAATATCCATTATAAAAATTGTTTCAAAGTCATCCGGACCAGACTTTGAGAGAGCTGGCCCACACAGGGTGTTTGGGTGTTTTCCTTAGAGCAAAGCCACATCGGGCTATCTGCTCAGCCTACCGAGGGGAATCGAACCCCTGATTTTAGCGTTGTAAATCCGGAGACATACCGCTGTACTAGCGGGGGTCAGACCCACACAGACTTCCTGTCTTCTTTAAAATTTGTGTATAGATCAGTCCATTAGTTTTCGAGATACTCGCGCGAAAACACAGACAAACAGACACAGACCCAATTGCAATACCCTCCCCTCCGATGGCAATGGTAATAAACATAAAAATATTCTCAAACCTAAGGTAAAGAGTGTACGCAAAGATATGCGCGAAACATAACTTAAAGAAGTACTAAAATATTTTCAAATCTAAAGTACGAAATATATCTAAAAATATTTTTAAAATTGTAAGAAAGTAAATATAAATGTGTTCAAAATTAAAGTAAAGAATGTATGTGAATATAACGCAAAAAAGTGTGCAATTCAAGATGCGTTTAAGCGCAAATTGTGGAAATTCACTGCATTTAGAAATATATTTAAACCTAACGTAGTTATAAAGGACACATAAACTTCAATCAATTATATAAATACAATGATAAAGCCACAGTTATACCTTAAACTTAATGTTGATTGTTTAGGTATATCATCAATAGAACTAAATGACATGGATTCCAATGTTCTTTTGGAAAATATGGACCGAATAAATATGGTGGAAGACTTGGATCCAAGTCAGGCCTTTGTCATACTGAAAAAGGTGAGAGTTGGTTAATTTTAAATATGTGAATGTTTTATTAGAGTATTTGTATCCTACGGTTTAAATTTTTTTTGTTTGTTTTTTTTTCTGTTAGTCATTAAATTTAGGATTTTAAAATGTCTTTTTCACTACTGTTCCACGCATTTCCGAGTTCAGGTAATAATTATTGAAATCTAGATTTGTATGTATCTTTTAATGTTAGAGTGTATCACCCTCTCTGATATTTAATATAACTTTCGCTCTGACACAGACGGAAGGGCTAGTCAAGAGGGGTTTAGTCTCTCTCCATGTTTACGCCTCATGGAACAGGCTATTGACAATTAATTATCTCAAAGTTATCACACATTAAGTGGCTGCGTTTCACCGAGTATATTTTAGGAACTCTTCCATTTAAAGTGTATATAAATGTCACATTTTCTGGAGGTTATAATCCCTGATCCCCATAGGATTTCACGTTCAGATCTCGCACACACTTTAGTCCTCTCCTCCTGGTGAATTTTGCTTCCTCTAACTATGTTTGATACCTTTTTAGTTTAATTTTTAATATTAATCTTAAAGCAAATAAATAAAAGAAATACACAACTTTCAATTAAGTTAATTTTTTATAACGTCAACCAAAAAGAACGTCCACAATATAGGAGAAAATCTTGTTATACCGTACATTGTGGTTACAAACATTTCCTTTTTGTTTTAATTGTACGATAAAACTAGCTTCCAAACATATTCAGATACGACAAGGAGATTCAAATATCCTATGTTAACAGGTCATCATCTTCCGTACACTTGTTGTCAGTATTCTGGCCACTTTTTACTGTCAGTCTTCTGTTAACATTCTACCCATTGTCAGATGTCTGTCCATTCTTTGTGACCTATTCAATACCCTTATTCAATGCCATAAATTACTCTATTCACCTTCCACGGTCAAGTTGGTGTTATAATAGATGACGTAGTAATAATGCACCCATCTCCATCTTGGTCTACCACCTACCTATATCTATAGGTCATACTCTACTCATAATGAATTGATATGGAAATAACATGTAATATAATGTTTTCTTATCTAACTCTATCTATTTTAGAACTTTTCAACTCTTAAATAATATTGCGACCTTGAAAAGTTTAAAATAACATGTCTTTTTCATTGATAAAATGTATATAGATATAAATATCTGTTGTAATTCAATGAAAAACATTGAAAACAGTAGAAAAATCTTTCATATGTGTCATCAATGCGTGTGTGTGTAAACAGTGATTGGCATTCCATATTCCTATTAGATTTTCGATTAAATAAGATAGTCTAATATTTAGAAAAAAAAACGTTTCATTTTAGTTAAGGGAAGATAAACAACTGGATCAGTTAACCACATTGCTTAAGGAGAGTGGGAAGAATATCACAGCTTTCATGGCTAACATGTTGCCCGCCAATAAACTCGCCAGTCTGGACATCAGTGAACTAGAGAAACTTCAGTCGGTCGTCAGTGGATCCTCTATACTTCTGGTAAGAAATGACCTTAAGTTGAAAATTCTACCGTCATCCATGTCTCCTTTTACAAGTTTAAAACATATCTTGTTTGATTATTACGAGTTTTTCCTTTCTCACTTGCTTAGACGTTTGTTTCATTTTTATTTCTTAATAGAATAATCGTCTTATCACAGGGTGTATGATGTTGAAACTGGTGGGACGTATTAACATTTAAGGAAATAAATGTTAAGGCAAATAAGGGCTTAGACACAATGATCTTAACTGGCCCATTACCCAAACCTCTCGCAATAAAAGCGAAGAATCGTACATCAACAGTCAACTATGATTTTGGTGTTGTAGGCCACTTCCAAACAGTATTGCTGTTGTTTTAACATCCCCTTATATGACACATGGAGTAAACAGCCATGTCAGAGATGCCTCGGTTTCATTCAGATATGACCACCCTTAATTATAATATACTGACTAACAGGAAGGCAGGCAGTCAGCATCACCAACTGCCAGAAATCTTTGGGCAAAACAACAACACTGTCCCTTAAACATACAATGTATTCATAGAACCTTGGACCTACGATACAGAGTCCGTACGTTAACCATTAGGTATCTCCGACGTCTACCAATAGTTTGAGTGCGGTGCTTCTCCATACTGGGTATGTAAGGCAATCCATAGTTACGTCATCCATGCTTGTCAGCCAATCAGCGCTCACGTAGATGGGTATTTCTTGTTTTCTAAGCAGCATAGAAACACCATTGCGATCGTTCAAAGATGGAAAAAAAGATACCTCGTTCACCAGAATGTCTTGTTTCTGGCAAATCTAAAAGGACTAAATCTGTGAATCAAAAATTTAAGAAAGAGTATAGAGCAAAATATCCGGTCATTGCATCAAAAGTCAGTGACAGTCATGCGTTTTGTACAGTTTGTCACATCGATTTTTCTGTGGCGCATGACAGGATAAATGATTGTTCCGAATATACAAAATCAGCATCCCACCAACAAAAGGCTGAGGCGAAGACAAAAACGATGCAGATAACGACATTTATGAATAAAAATTCAGAATATGAAACCATAAATGTAGAAGTGATGTTCACGTCATGGCTCATATTTACCCCTAGCTGTAGCCGATCATGCAGAAAAATGTTCCCAGACTCTGATATAGGGAAAATATATGACTGTGCTGGAACCAAAACTACAGCCATTGTACAAATGTTGGGTTGTGAAGATGACAAAATGATTTCAAGCATACTTACTAACAGTGTTTACAGTTTCGCCACAGATGGGTCCACAGACTTAGATGACTCAAAACTCTATCCAGTGGTTGTACGATATCTGTACGGGCTCTGTCTACAATCATTACACTCAGTCATTTGAAATAGTTGGCATCTCTGTAGTTACTACTTAAAAAATAAAAATAATAATTTTGTTGTTGTTGTTGTTATTGAAAAAACCAAAAGGTTAATTTAAACAAATATTTAAACAAAAACAATATGCAGCACTTTCAACGAGTAATTAAGTGAACAAATATATGTGTGTGCTATATATCTTTGTGGATTTTATACGTACTTCCCTGTGTTTTTTTACTCAGAATTGTGTTTCGTTGTTTTTTGTAGGTCCAAGCCGTAATAGACAAATATCGAAATAAGAATATTACTACAAAAAATGTCTCCAATATTTTGTAAGTAAACATGTGTTATTTGTGTATAATCAGAGTACTCTCTAAGCAGACTACTTTTATGGACACTTTCTGTACTCACGTAGTGTTTACACAGCATTCTGGGCTCTATACTCTATAAATATGTATTAGTTCATATATACTCTTCAAAAAAAAAAACGCAAAAGGGATATTTTTCTTATTTTAAAGAGAAATATATGTAATAACGTTACAAGCTCAGAGTATGTGATGCTACACGTGCTAAGGCACTGATTGTCAGACCAAAATGACAATAAAAGTTGTGCACTTTGAAAACGGAGGAAAACATCGGATTTTTCGCCAAAACGCATTCGTGTCCAATAAATTTGTTTGAGAGATCTGCATGTTCTGCAAGTGCAACATGTGCAAAATCCCTATAAAAGTAACGGGTTCTCGGTTTCCATAGCTCAGTGTTAAGCCACCGACACGCAATACAGTTACACCAAGACTGACTGAAGCATAACGCAACAACGCCATTGGAAGCAGGCGAAAATCGATCAGATGTTGCCAGAGCTGTGAATGTCCACCGAAGCACCATCACAAGGCTATGGAATCGTCACCAACAACATGGATCAACTTGTGACCGTCCACGATCGGCAGACCTCGTGTGACCATGCCCGCACAAGATCGCTACATCCGGTTACGTCACCTTCGGGATAGGACCACCACTGCGACGTCTACTGCCTCGACCATACCAGGGCTGCGTAGGATTTTCGGTCAGACCGTACGCAACCGTCGACGAGATTCTTAGGTCCCATGTGCAACTCATCATGGTGAACGTCAACGACGTTTTTCAACATGACAACGCCCGTCCTCACACAGCCCGACTCACCACTGTCTTCTTGAGACACCACAACATAAACGTTCTTCCCTGGCCCTGCAGATCGCCAGATTTAAACTCCATCGAACATCTTTGGGACGAGTTGGACCGACGTCTGCGACGGCGACAATCTCAACCGCAGACTCTACCTCAGCTTGCAGCAGCTTTGCAGGCTGAGTGGACAACCATTCCACAGGATGTGATTCGTCATCTCATCGCTTCCATGGGCAAGAGATGCCAAGCAGTTATTGATGCTCACGGGGGGCATACTCGTTATTGACGTTGAGTGACGTTAAACTTCAACTAGTGAGCGTGGACTTCGCCTTTGCAGTCAGACTTTGGATGTTCAGCAGTGAATGTGCAAAGTTTCACATATGTCATACAGAACTACCCGGAATAAACTTGTTAACAATATGTCTCAAATTTTGCCTTTTGCGTTTCTTTTTTTGAAGAGTATTGTATCTAAAATGTATAACAGTTCTAATACTATCGCTGTCATCTGAAATTTTCAAAAGCAGTTTTATGTGTTTCTCTCTATGATTAACAATGCAGTTCAATGTGTCTGTTAATCTATTTTTAATCTATATAAGAACGAACACAACACGTTAGTTAAATAGATATCACAAAATAAATACACAGTTTTTGTTTCTTTATCTGATATACAAAAAGTTACTTTGTAATATTGTAAAACTGATATATATATCAATAATAATGATAAATAAACAAACATAACTTACAACACTAAAATCCTAGGACTGAAATGTTCAAAATAATAAGAAATTCCTTCGTGCCAAAATAAATCTACAAATATTTCCCATTTTTAACCATCAGGGCTTGACAGTAAGGGCAGTCGCTTTGCATTTATGATCATCCTTTCAGCCGCGAAGGAGTTATTATGTTATGGTCAGCTCAACTGGTCGTTGGTAAAGAAGATCATAAGAGTTGATGTTTCAGGGAATTAGGAACGGTAGCACAAGATTTTAGTAGCTTTACAAACACTGACCATCAAAAGTCATAACTTCTTGTGTATGGTCTTCACTGTGTTCGTGCTATAAATATCCGAATATATTACGATTCTCAATATCTTAAGAGACTATGAAGTGACAGTTTCAGTAAATATAACAACTTTTAGGTTATTCATTTATACACAGGATTTGAAGCCGATACTCAAAGTACAGAAAAGTAACATTGTTCTCGTTGCTCTCCTCAGTTAATCAGCGATACGTTTAAGGGTTAAAATCTTGGGTTCGATTCCTTGCTGTAGAGAGAATTATTGCGTAGCTTGACAGAATAAAAACAACAACGACGACCTTCTTGTCGTATCTTCTCGCATCCACCTCCCAGGAGCACAGCGGCATGTCTGCGGGAGTTCCAACGCTAGTAACCGGTTTTCGATACCCGTGATGGGCAGATATATTCCATTATGCAACTTTGTGCTTAAATTACAAAAAACCAACCAATATATCTACATATTACACCATAAACTGACGTTTATACCTTGCTATAGAAATCTTACGCCAAGTCAGTCAACATTTATTTTCCATTTAATTCGTATTAGTTAGCAATACAAAAACTGTACAAACGTATAATCACATGTAAGTACAAATAACGAAACTAAGTTGATTTGTTCTGTGTTAACAAGAAACATGTTTTTTTTCCATAATTATTCCCTGTACTTTCAAGAAAAAGTAGTTTGTGTTCACGAAGCTCTTATTTACGATGTATTTCTATGTTACGTTATTTCCGTGCATCTGCGTACAAATTGTTAATTAATGACTTCTTCCTCTTCTAGAACAGATATTCGATACCTACCCAGAGTTCCGTGTCGCTGGATCGAGAGTATTAATGCCAGCAACGTGATGAACATACTGGAATCAATATCCTCACAACTTGACCAGTACGCTTTGCCACAACAGGTGTTAAGTTCTTACATGATAATAAACGGATTAGATTAGGTTAGCTTTGGTCAAGTTTGATTAGATTAGATGTGCAATTGCATATTCTCCTTGTTGATAAGGTTTCTAAGTTCACATATTAAGCAAACAACGTTTAAGGAAAACGAATAAATAAAATATTAGATAATGACTCTCGCCCATCGATAAATATAACGAATAATTATTTTGTCTTAAGAAAAGGGTAAAATAATGATATTGTTCTCCCAGTAAACATATAGATAGTGACTTTATAACGTCATATTAACGATATCTGTATTCTATAGACGGGTTGCCTCAGCATGAAGCTGAAAGAATATCTCCAGATGATGTCCGAAAACAGGAATTTGGGTGAACAAGAGATACTAAACTTTCTTTCTCCGGGAGACGTTTTTGCTATAGGAGGAGCAATAGTAGCGTCAACATTCAGGTAAGGTCGTCAGACGGGGAATTTCCATAATCGGGAATGCTGATGTCATGCAATGTTAACCGTCAACCAACAGTATACAGAGTCTGAATTCACTACTTTTTCAAATCACGTGACACCTATTCCAGAGAACGTCACTGTTGTGGCCAAGTTTGGCATTGCAGTAATTGTCTAGAAGGTTTAAATTGTGTCGTAATTATTCATGCAGTCGCCACGATAGTCCTTGTGGTATCTTAGCTCATTAATACAGTTTCGGGATCGTCAGGTTGTCCTTATGGTCACTTGGCTCATTCATATATTCGGGTGGTCGCCACAGGTATCGTTGTGGTCACTCAACTTACTCACACAGTCGCGGGGTCGCCACGGGTGCTCTTGTGGTCACTTAGCTCCTGGTCGGAATCATCCACCGTATTATGATCATGTTCACCATTAAAATTATGAGTTAAGATCTAAAACTGGATAATGTTTGCTATTATCACCTAATAATACTCTTTTTGTCAATTCAAGTCACTCTCATAGAGACACTCAAATTGTAATCACGTATTTGTATCTTAATTTATAACCCTGCTTATATTATGGCTCGATATACCACGTGATAACTCAGATTGTAATCACATATTTGTCTCTTAATTTATAATCCTGCTTATATTATGGCTAGATATACCACGTGATAACTCAGATTGTAATCACATATTTGTTTCTTAATTTATAACCCTGCTTATATTATGTCTCGATATACCACGTGATAACTCGGATTATGATCGCATATTTGTCTCTTAATTTATAATCCTGCTTATGTTATGGCTAGGTATACCACGTGATCACTCAAATTGTAATCACGTATTTGTCTCTTAATTTATAATCCTGCTTATATTATGGCTAGATATACCACCAAGATAATAATTATCATGGTTATCAACTAATTACCAACATTCTAGTCACCTCGGTTGACAACTTATACAAGTACAATATTTGGTTTATTTTCTTACAGATCATTCAATAGTTAAAAGAAATAAATTTCAGCCATAAAGGTAAAGATCTGTTACTTAAAACAAAACTCTTCATCACGATATAATATTACTGCTTATTTTCACTAAGACAATTTTATCCTGTACACCCTAACTCACATTATAAATAATTTTATGTCGTTACTGGTGTATCTTCTATACAATGTAGCTCATACTGTAACTGACTAACATGCTGATTTTATTCAAACATGCCAATATATCGTGTATTTATCAAATGTTGCCAACAGTGAAAAAGCCATCAGAGAAAGTGACAAGTCCATGCGAAACGCCATCTTTACTGTTCTAGCCAACATGAAAGCCAACGCCATCTTCAATATTCAACCAAAACAGAAAAGACAAAGCCTGGCAAGAGCTGCCCTTGAAAACATGGTATGTATATGTCCAGTGTTACGTAGTTACTTGGTACTGCATTTTTATATGGAAGATATTCTATTACTATCTTTAGTTAGTGTAGCTTGTTATAGAAAAATATTTTATTCCTATCTCACTGCTACCAAAGCCTAAGGACTAATTTTCCAAAAAAAGGTTGTTTATCATTGGTTGTTATATCAACAAATCTTGCACGGTTAGGGTATATATTTTTAAGTATTTGTTATTATTAAAGGTTACACGATTGGGGCGTATTTTTGTGAGCATTTGTTATTATTAAAGTTTACACGGGTAGGGTATATTTTTGTATTTGTTATTATTAAAGCTTACATGGATAAGGTATATTTTTGTATTTTTTACTATTAAACTTTACACGTTTAGGGTGTATTTTTGTGAGTATTTGTTATTATTAAAGCTTACACGATTGGGGTGTATTTTTGTGAGCATTTGTTATTATTAAAGTTTACACGGGTAAAGTATATTTTTGTGAGCATTTGTTATTATTAAAACTTATACGGGTAGGGTATGTTTTTGTATTTTTTGTTATTAAGTTTTGGACATGTACTTTTCTTTTTGTGTGTGCGTCGCTATCCTTTATTTCAGTATTTTATTTTCAAGCGGGCGATACGAACAGAATTAATACTGTTGATGGTGAAGCTAAAAGGTGGTTCAATAAAGACATGGCCTTGCCTTTAGTAAAATCACGCGCCTGCTGTGAAATTCACTTAAGCTTCTATACTTTAGGTAGATTTGTCATTGCCTAGAGACTTTGAGTCCCGGCATCTCCAGGAGGTTAGAGCGATCGATTCGAAATCTGAGGGTCGCGAGTTAGAATTCCCGTCACACCAAACATGCTCGCCCTTTCAGCCATGGAAGGCGTTATTATGTGACTATGCATCAATAAAAGAGTAGTCCAAGTGTTGGCGGTGGGTTGTGATGACTATTTGCCTTCTCTCTAGTCTTACACTGCTAAATTAAAGACGACTAGCACAGAGATCCCTCGTGTAGCTTTGCGCGAAATTCGAAAACAAGCGAACTAAAGACTGCGTTCCTGGCCACCTTTGTTTAATCACTAAATAATTACCAGGCAAAACAAAACATACACCTCCCATGACGTATTAACCTTTCTGAGGTACTCTATCCCCTGTCGTTTCTTTTCTTAACCACCTGTCTAGATAGTGGAGTAATTTTGCGTATCTTACTATTACATCCGTCACAAAGAAAGTGATTTTGATATAAAACCTAAACATGACTCATAGCAGCATCTCAGTATTCACGATTTAAAAATGTGTTAAAGGTTTTAACATCTTACGTCTACAATAGATCTGGCAGTTTTTGGTCAAGTGCTAAATATCACTGATTAATATTTAAAACACAACCTTTTTTCATATTCATAATACAGTGAACTTAAATCTATTAAGTAAATTGAAATTTTCAATATGAATGGCAAAATAGAGTAGTGTTTCATCCAAACATTAAACATTTCTTAAGCACACAATCACATTATTGCAAAAGTGCAGAATATTTCCATCAAATGTTAGCGTATTTTTCTTTAATTATAAGTGCGATTGTTCGAAATAACGACACCAGCCCAAAAGAGGACTATAAAATATTACTATTATCCATTATTTGTCAACATAATTATTCGAAATGCCAACTTCCAGTTCAGAAGGGTTATATTAAACGTTACGGTACTGTTCCTTAATTATGAATATACTTCTTAGAAAAGAAAACATTAAAAGACTTACATATACCACAACGTTTCTGAAAGGTTTGTTTGTTTGTTTTTGAATTTCGCACAAAGCTACTCGATGGCTATCTGTGCTAGCCGTCCCTAATTTAGCAGTGTAAGACTAGAGGGAAGGCAGCGAGTCATCACCACCCACCGCCAGCTCTTGGGCTACTCTTTTACCAACGAATAGTGGGATTGACCGTCACATTATAACGCCCCCACGGCTGAAAGGGCGAGCATGTTTGGCGCGACGGTGATGCGAACCCGCGACCCTCAGATTACGAGTCGCACGCCTTAACACGCTTGGCCATGCCGGGCCTTTCTAAAAGGAGAACCAGATGTAAAAAATAGAACCTAATTAGTAATTGAGACTGATATTATATGTCATAAAGTGTGATTTCTCTAATAGATCTTAATGAAGTTTAAGAAATTGTAATTTTGGTCCATTTTGGCCTCCCCGTCCATTACATTAAACTAAACACTATAAAACTCAAAAAGAGCTCTTATCATTTAAATATTTATCCAGCTTTACATTAAACACCCTTAAATTAACTGTACTTACCAAATTTGAAGGTAATCTATTCTAGAAGCTAACCACCTTGTTAAAAAAATAACTCTATCTGAGATGATGTCTCCTACCCTACCTCTCTTGTGTCTCTAGTCTTACCATTTCACCATTAAATACGAAAAAACTTATGTATCAACAATATTAATTCTTTGATCCATATTAAATACCTCAGTCACATCCTAATAAATCACTTCCAATAGCTCAATGTCCTTTCTGACATAAGGATCCCAAGACTGAACACAATACTTCAAATGTGGCCTAGCCAGTGACCTAAACAATAACAGAACTTTAGAACCTGTATTCAACAATTCTATAGACACAACCTAAAATCCTATTTGTCCTGTTACAACAGTAACAATGCATTGCTTGGATAGCTTAAGAAACGGATCAACCAGAACACTCAAAAACTCTCATTCCGATTATTGTTTTTACACTACTGGAGCATTTTTTTACAAGATTTTATCATCTTCAGAGGAACACGTTACATTAGCAAGCTGTAAATGTTGGCACTTGATCCAATTGTAAAAATGTTTTTTTTTAGGAAAATATTGCCGAATGTGTCAGCAAAATGTTGCTTTCCATAAGTTAAGTACCATTTATGTATGTTATTAAGTGAGGTTTGTTTGTTTTAAATTTCGCGCAAAACTACACGAGGACTATCCGTGCTAGCCATTCCTAATTTAACAGTGTAATACTAAAGAGAAAACAACTAGGACTCACCACCGACCGCCAACTCTTGGGCTACTCTTTTACCAACGAATTTTGGGATTGACCGTACATTATAACGTCCCCACGGTTGAAAGGACGAGCATGTTTGGTGTGATGAGAATTCGAACCCGCGATCCTCAGATTACGAGTGGAGCGCCCTAACCACTTGGCCATGCTGGATTAGTAAATGAGGAAGAAAAGAAATGACATTAATGTTATTTAATTACTTGACTTGTTTATAACACCACGTGATAATTTACTAAGGACTAGATGGATTTCTTCACACGTTCTTTAAATGTTTTATTGAAAAGTTTGCAGAGAATAATGGATTAAGTAGAATTATCAGGCATGGTTTGTTGTGTTTTAGATCAGGATTATTAATTACAACACATGAGGTCCTGAAGAACAGGAACAACTCCAAAGTCTCATGTCGTTTTCAGGAAACACTATTGGAAAACAACAAAATCCACAGTTCTTTTATTTTCTGTTCCAAACAACGACCCGCTAGTTTTAATGAAAAACTTAATAACCATACTTTAATTCATTGTACAGCTTGTTATATTGTACGCAAGTTTTTCTTTCTAATTTATTGCGTTCAACTTGCAGATTATTGTTTTTGTCCACTCTTACCGATGTCGAGTTACCAAATTGTCTTTTTTTATACTAAGAGTAGTAATGCCACTAGATAGGATCTTTTGAACCATTAATTGCTAAGGTAACTTTTTAAATAGTGGAGCAACACAAACTATGGCGTGTTTAGAAACATGTTATTCAGTGATAAATTAAAAGTGTAGAAGCCCAATATTTATTTGATTGAGCGTAGCGATGGAATGCGCCATACAGACACACCCATTATGTCTGGAGTTTAGTGCTTGCCTTAGGGTCAAACTCTTAGGTGCTGAATTAACCTGGATACATTCTCCTACTTTTCTTGGAATTAGTTTCTGTAATTCTGGTGTATCTTTACTGGGACAGACTAAAAACTTGAAGACGGGTGCGCCCCCCCCCCCCGCTTCGAAGGCCAGTAATATTGTATCGAACATTTCCTACTATAACGTACAAAGTCTTCCTAGTGTTACAAACTATGAACATTGGTTATTGCCAGAATAACATCCAAGTAAGTGAGAGTTACCACTAATACTTTAATCCTTGTTTTTGTTTGTACTTTGTTTACAACAGGGAGCCACTCAAGGAAAGTTAACAGATGGACAAGTTTTGTCCTTGGGGAATCTACTGTTATCACTTCACCCTTCTGAGATATCTCGAATCCCACCGGAAACCCTGGAAATGGCATTGAACACTTTAAAGATGAGTGGCTATGGTGATGAACTCTGTTTCGACCCGGAAATGAGTGATTCGATTCGGAAACAATTACAAAAAGTACATGGGTTAGTGTAACCTGAACTGGTGTTGTCTTCTTTTTTAGGCATACATTTCCTGCTACTAGAAGGGTTTTCCAGGTCCACCCAGGTTATATCCTTTCTTAGAACTGTCTAATAGTACAATCGTTTTACTGTCGTGTTTTATTAGTAATGTACATATCGTTATATCTGTGGTGTAATATATTTAAAACTGTATGTTAGTAAACAGTAAAAACACCAAACTTGTGAGTTTTAACTCGCGTGCTTCATTCTGTTTATTGTTCAAAATAACAATGTAAATATACTACTTAAAATTAATAACAGCTGTTTAACTCATATTTGTGAAAACAAATTCGCTAGATTTTAACAAAAAATTGTTTCTGTTGAGACTTCTTACATCTAAAGTTTAACCGGTTTGTTAAAGTTTATACCTCCATCCTCACTATGGTTCAATTGTTAAACCAAGATATACACACATATATATATACATACATTTATTTACCACCTAACTAACGTTTTTGTTTCTAATTCTGTGTTAATATTTAGTTTTCTATACTCTGCAGAATGACTATTACTGGAGTTCGATGTCTAGGATGTTTCCTGATGACTATGAACGAAGAAGAGCTGTCGCAGATCCCGGATGTAATAAATCTGTTCTTCTAAAATTTATTACGATATCTTATTACTTGCTCAAACTTAATTAGTTTAAGTGGTCCCTCATTTAGCTGTGTTGTCACAACTAGAAAGCTTAGCCGTTTCTTTTCCCTGATTAGAATCCCTAAATTATGTACGTTCTGCACTGAAAGTTGTATTTACAGGACATTGAAAAAACAAACCGTCGTGAATATAAATCTACATCTCAGTTGCTCCAGCTGTAAAAGAAAGTTGTTGCTATCCTGATAAGAAATATATGTTTTATAATCAAGTACAGTAAGTCTGTTACAAAATATGTTACATGTGGAGATTACGTATTCTAGTACTACAAATAAAATATTCGTGGTTTGATAGAAAGTTTCTGACGGAAACGGGAATACTACTTGCAGTTTAGTTAGTTTGTTTGTTGTTGTTGTTTTTTATATATATTGCCTTTAATTGAAGTGAATTATTTCAGGATGTTCTTGCTGATGTCTCTAAAGATCTCAGCAGCTGTTGGAACGACATGTTGGAAATGTCAGAGTCTATGAAAATGGTAAGGCTTTGGAGCAAACTTTAAAACACGGTATCCTCTAAACGGTTTACAGTTGACCAGCTATACAAATACTGTTTTATAAAAAAGAAAAAGTTTCGCGGTAGTACAGCGGTAAATGTCTGGACTTACAACGTTAACATCTGGAGTCCAATTTCTCGCATTGGACACGACAAATAGCCCAAAGTGGCTTTCCTATAAAACAAACAGAATTTCATAACTGATTTTTCAGGCGTATAACTGCATGTTTTGGTTAAAACTTAAAAACGCTATATAATAATAAACATACCACCACCCAACATTCTCATCACAGATATATATGTGGAAGAATAAATATAAATTTTAACGTTTAGTGGTCTAATTTTGAAATCGAATTGTTTATATTTACTGTTAAAGTAATAAAGATTTAGTATAGAAATATCTACCGTGTTTCGGGTTCTTGCGGTTAAAACATGTTTAGTTTTCATATGATTCACGAATGTTAATAGTATTGTCCAGTATTTCAAAATGCTATATCTTCATTAACTGGTTTAGGAAATGTGAAAACATAAGGTTAAAAGTCACTGTTTTACTGGCGGAATCACACAAGTTGAAAGTTTTGATAAATACAAAGTAATGTTTTTGGAAGTTCTCTCATTGGACAATTCTTTTGTTAAAACACAAATAATCAAAATACACTTATATTATAACTTCCGTCTGGTGGTTTGGCAATAAAAAAACAATATCCGTAACATTAATGAACTCTGACCATAAAAATAGGCCTTACATTGCCTCGAGGTTAGAATACTCAACTTGTAATCTATGTGTCGCGGGTTCGCATCTCATCACTGAACATGTTTGCCCTTTAGACGGTGGTGGTGTTATTACGTCACGGTCAATCCCACTTTTCATTAAGAAAAGAGTAGCCCTTGAGTAGCTTTGCACTCATATTCGAAAAGGCATACACACACAAACACACACACAATGATTGTGTGCAGACAATTCTTTGTAACTTTGCGCGAAAATTTTAAACAAAAACTGCTCCATAAGCATTATTAAGAAAAAACAAAACAAAATAGAGATGTTAAACCTTTTCACAACTTTAGCCCATTAGAAGACATTTTGTTTTTATTCAAACAGGGTTTATGCATGGCCGAGATTACAGAAGATGAACGCAACACCCTGATGAACCAGAAGAAGAGGTTATGGAAGCGAGTTAACCAAGCTAAGCGAAAGGTAACAGAAGACATGCTGAAAGAACAGACTTCTGATTATCGCAGCAAACGAGGTGTGCATTATTTTTTAAGTATTTAATAGCTGCCTCCCCGCCCACCTCAATAGCTCAGCAATATTTATGAAGGCTTATAACAATAAAAATAAACGGATTTCAATACTTCTGTTTGGATAACTGTTTTGTATCAAGCAAAGACAGCTTTACACATAACAACTCTCAAGCGAACTTTAACAGTAATGTTTAAAAAATTTAAAATCGGTCGTCCTGCTAAGTCATTGACAATTACAAGAAACTTAACTACAGAACAGAACTGCAAAAATTCTAATTCGTCAAAATTTTAAAAATAATTATAATTTATCTAGAAACAGCCATGTTTTCACTATTCATACACTTAGATTTTATGCATATAGTTAAGTATCTTTAAAATGAGTATTTGTTTTGACTTGAACTTAGCAGGAGTTTTCAATTTAGAATCATACACCTGACAGTTTCACGCATCCATTTACTTAATTAAAACTGGCACTACTTTTCTGTAACATTTTCTGTTTGGTGAGTATTCTTTTTCTAGGAAAATCATGCTTTAAACAGTGTTTACGTCAGTCACAAGCGCAACAATAATCAATTTTAAAAAATACAACAGCGTCTACTAGCGGCAATATGGCAACACATAATAATCGATATTCTAAAGAACATTATCTTTTAAAACCTGTTGACGAAAATAGTTTACAAATTCTAAAGTTGGTGTACGTTATTACTGCAAACCAGTTTTATAAATACCAAAATCTCTAAGTTGTTATGTTGTTAATTTATATGTGTATTAGCACGTATGAACTAAATACAAGAAAGTCGAAATTATTAGACTGATCTTAATAATTAATGAAATATTCATGACGCTGAGTCAGTTTAACAAACTACATCTGCTAGCTAAAATCGACCTACCTTTCCTTGTAGCCTTGGTGGTTGGGGTGCTTCACTCGCAATCTAAGTGTCTACCTCACTGAATGTGCTTGCCCTTTCAGCTTTGAGGGTGTATAATGTGCGGTCAATCCCACTATTCGTTGACAAAAGAATAACTCAAGAGTTAGCGGTTAATCGTGTTGACTAATTGCTTTCTCCCCAGTTTATCACTGGTAAATTTGTGATGGCTGGTTTGGTTAGCTCTTTAACAGTTTTGCGCGATATTCAAACCATGTTGTGCTTGTATCGACTTTAACAATAACATGTTTATAGCATCAACATGTATTTTTTCCTTGTTAACTTCAATGTATATTTTACTGTACCTGTCAAAGGTAGAACAGTGTACTATCACTAAAGCTCTTCCTTTCGCTTACGATTCGTTATTTCTCTATCTATTGGCCCGGCATGGCCAAGTGTGTTAAGGCGTGCGACTCGTAATCTGAGGGTCGCGGGTTCGCATCCCCGTCGCGTCAAACATGCTCGCCCTTTCAGCCGTGGGGGCGTTATAATGTTACGGTCAATCCCACTATTCGTTGGTAAAAGAGTAGCCCAAGAGTTGACGGTGACTGGTGATGACTAGCTGCCTTCCCTCTAGTCTTACACTACTAAATTAGGGACGGCTAGCGCAGATAGCCCTCGAGTAGCTTTGTGCGAAATTCAAAAACAAACAAAAACAAACTCTATCTATTATTAAGTACGTAATATTTGATGAATGGATTGTAAAAGCTAAACTAAAAACGCACGACTTATAGTGCTATAACACTCTCTTGCAGGCTTCGCTAATATAAAACTTCGGATAGTGGTAAAATAAATATTATTCAAGAGGAGGGACAGGTCACCTAGTGAATAACAAATAGAACTAAGGAGCATTACCTCCAAGGTTCAAGCTCGCAGTATGTCGCTGGACACGATCTGATTTTCAGCTATGGATTCAATATAAAAAAATTACACTCAATTTCCCCTACTTGGTTAAAACTAACTGTCTAAGAGATGAGGGCTGGTGAGGAGTTGCCCTCCCTCTATCCCATCATTTCCACATTAGGGGCTGCTATACACAATATTTCCTGTACGTAGCCATAGCCTTGACTGAAAATTCCGAAACAATTAAAATATAACCATTTATCTCTAGTTAAAAATGACAAACGTAGACGATAAAATATCTGTCAGAGATTTACTTAAATTAATTTTAAATACCTGTATGTAAAATTAAAGTTAATAAAGTAATAATAAATAATTTATATTAAAGTAAATAATACTGTGTTAGTAATTACTGCCATAATTCTGATTTGCAGATTATTCGTACAAAAATTGAAAAATAAATTACATTTATCCAGCTTAGTCCAGTTCACACCATAATAGTTGTCTGTTAATGTAATTTAATAAACCAGCTAAGGCTTGATAGTGGGTAATAAATGAACCTTGTCATCTCTGGATATAGCAGGTGTAGCGTAGTTTTTCATATTATTGTATATATTTCTCTTTGTTTTCACTCGTAAGTTCTTGAAATTATATTTTAAATAACTAATTTCATCCTTTGAAAATCTCACTTCTGAAAACTATACTTTTTTTATCAGAATCAGTCCTGTTACAACTTTACAACCTTCCACCTCTGCAAATTTTACAGTTTGGTTTTAAATTTTTGTTCCTTTATTTTCCATTGTCATGGAAACTTTGTTTTTTACAGAAACTTCTCGACTTACTTGCTCCATTATAGAAGCAACAGGGTCGGTTGCAGGTTTCTCTGTGGCTGAATTACAAACGTTGTCCGAGAACGAGGTTCAAATGTGCTTTTATCTCCTAGGCAAGGACAAACTCGAAGAAAGGCAAATTGAAGTGTTATGGTCAAAGGTTAAAATGGTTGGTTGTGTTGTGTTTTAAGCACTTTCTAATAATACATCATCTAAATGTTAGTATTCGAAACTATCTAATTTTGAGAAAAATATACATTGCAACTTTTATTTTGAATGTTTGTTTTTATTATTCATAAAATACTTTAAGATAATATTTTATTGTTAGTTAATCCTGTTACAAAGATACTGTATCAGAATTTGTAATTTGGATTGAATGGTGAGAGAAAAAGCTATTTTATATGCAGCATAATATTTTGAAAGTTGCGGTTTAAACATCGAGGGTCGGCATGTCCAGGTGGTTAAGGCAGTCGACTCCTAATCCGAGGGTCTCGGGTTCGAAGCCACATCGTACCCAACATGCTCGCCCTTTCAGCCGTGGGGGCATTATAACGTGACGGTCAATCCCATTATTTGTTGGTAAAAGAGTAGCCCAAGAGTGGGTAGTGACGACTAGCTGTCTTTCGTCTAAATTAGGTACGCCTAGCGCAGACAGCCCTCGTGTAGCGTTGCGCAAAATTAAAAAAAAACAAACTTTCTTAAACACCGAAAGCTGGGCAAGCACTGGGAACCAAAAATCTTAAACTTTGTAATGAAAATATTGCATTGAATGGTGTAATGTAATATAGGTGAAAATATTTAAATTATTTGAACTTTTTCGCGTGTTAGTACTATTACCAAACAACAAAAATGAACGTTTTTTTTCAATTTTACTGTCATCCAAATCAAAGACAATTCATGGATTTTCTTTCTTTTAGAAACTAGCGTAATGTCTTACAGTGACATCTTCTATTGTTTAATAAGTGTTTGTATGTGTGTGTTTTCTTATAGCAAAGCTACAAAGGGCTATCTGCTCAGCCCACCGTGTTTAATAAGATAACGTTTGTAGCACGTAAACAAAATGGTCAACAATTCTTAACTCTTTTAGATGATAACGTTTGTAGTACGTAAACAAAATGGTCAACAATTCTTAACTCTTTTAGTATGAAATTAGACTTTTATCAAAGCACAAATACCATTTTAAAACTAATTTTGTTTGGAAAAAATCTATCAATTTCTTCAAAAATTGGTGTATAATAATGTATGAATGAACTTGTAAATTTTTATTGCAAGTGTAATTTTTAATTAGATTCATTCGTGCATTTCAATGAAGAAATAATAATTTTTTAAGTAAATATTTTTATATCGCATAACGAGCTTCATACTTTGTTTTATACAGATGTGAACAATATCTTACAATATGCTCAACCAAAAATGCAATATTTTGAAAGAGAAGAGATATAAGTGATGATCACATTCGATGGTGGCCTTGCATGGCCAGCTGGTTAGGACGCTCGACAAGTATTCTGAATGTGGCGGGTTCGAATCCCCGTTGCACCAAACATGCTCGCCCTTTCAGCCAGGGGGTGTTATAATGTGATGGTCAATCATTCTATTCGTTGGTAATAGAGTAGCCCAAGAGTTGGCGGTAGGTGGTGATGATGACCTGCCTTCTCTCTAGTCTTAAACTGCTAAATTAGGGACGGCTAGCGCAGATAGCCCTCGTGTAGCTTTGCGCGAAATTCAAAAACAAAACAAACAAACAACTGGTATCTAAAACGCTCTATTATTTTTTATCAATGACGTAACGATACGTATAGCATATCAAACAATAACGACTTGTAATGCATTACAATACAATAAAGTGCAATTTTTTTACATCCTTCTTAATTTACCTCCCGTGGAAGACAGGATATATATCTTAAATACATTCGAAACCCTGTCACCGAATTTGCTCGTACTTTCAGCCGTTATAACGTTACGGTAAATCTCACTATTTTTTAGTAAAACAGTAACACAAGAGTTAGCGATGGGTGGTGTTACCTTCCCTTCAGTCTATACCTGCTTAAAAAGATTGGGGCAGCGCAGATATCACTCGAGTAACTATACGCGAAATTTAAACTAAAAACAATACCTGAAATCGTTTTACCACATTCATATACCAGGTGCATGACCTCAATTAAAGTTCTTTATGATGAAGGATATTCGAGCATTTATTACCACAGAAGAAATCGAAGTTGAACTAACATACACAAAACCATTACAAAAATGATCAGAAAAACCACAAAAATCAACAAATATGAATGATGTATAAACACACATTGCGTACACAGTACGGATCACACTGTTGTATTACAGTTATACAGTTGAAAACACAGAAATATCGTCAGTAGTAGTTTTACCCAGTGTTACAATTGCCAAAAATATAGTCATCATGTGGCAGCTCTCCCACTCCGTGTGGACTGTGGGGGAGAGCACAGAAATATCGACTGTCCTAAGGACAATAACAAACCCTTATACTTCAACTTTGATTGACAATATACTGCAAATTATAAAGAACGCCCTAGGAATAAGAACATCCAAACACGAATATAGAAATCTATCACAAGCGACAATCAGCAACCAGAAGTAAACGTCACATATACACCACTATTATAAACACCTAAACCCCAGTAAGATAAAATACAAACAATCAATACCATACTACTTGTGCTGCATCAGCACATAAACATCCGCAATTACAAGAAAGACATAAACAACAAGAGTCACAACATACAAACACCATAACCTAATATATAAGTCAAGAACAATCTTTATACCCCATAGCTAATGGAGATAAAAAGAGATTCTTTGAATTAAAGAGAATACCAAAACCCCAAAATAAAGAAGACAGTTTCACACTTATAATTACAATTGCCAAACTATACACCTGTTCTTTCATATATCATACAACAATTATCAAACACAATAAACCAAAATCCAACCGCCGCAAACACACAGAACTAATATACTAATAAATTATCTACTGCCAAACTATAAATACATGCTATTCGATAAAATACATTAACATAAAAGATTTAAAAAGTTGAAAAGAAACCATCTACCAGCACCATGTGTACTTTTCAGGAGGTGACAAAAGGCTTAGTTTAAACCTAACCATCCCTGGTCGACAAGCACCTCTGATTTTGAATCCAAAATGAACAAATTAATTCTACAGTTTGTGCGATTTTTATCACAAATTTCAGGCCTATTGTTTTCCAATGCTAATATCACAAGTTTTCATTAATATTTATCAGGATTTCCTTGTAATATATCTCAGTAAAGAAACACCCGAGAAACATGTTTACAAACAAAACATGTTGAGAATCCAATTTTGTTTTTCAACGGTGACATATCCAATACTTCTAAAAATAAAATACAAAAGATCTATAATACTAGTTTGATTTAAATATAGACCTAACATTAGTTGTTTATTGTTAGAAACTCTGTTTTTCTGTACTTGTTTTATAAAAGAAATCTGTGTTTAGCTTCATCTGTTTTAAAATGTTATCTAGGTATTCTAAGATCGATTTTTTATGTTTTCGCTTTTAGTTTTATGTAGATACCATAAAACCGTTTTTTTTATGTTTTCGTTTTTAATACTATAATGAGCATACTAATATAAATAAATAATATACCATATATTCTCTCTCTACCTACCAATTTCCCTTATGAGAATAATAACAGCTACAAAATAGCTATTTATGTTTTATAAAAGCTGGTAATATTTGTATGACATTATGAAAACAAATTTACCACTAACGAACGAAACGTGTTTCTTTTCCTTCGGAGTAATATTCAGAAGCAATTCTATGTGAAGGGTTACGTCCTACGAGCACAAAGATTCGTGGAGACGTTAGTATTGAGTAAACCGCATTACATTGTCCGGTGTTTATGAGTAAACCGCATTACATTGTCCGGTGTTTATGACCAAAATATTGACTTATTTCTTGTACTGAAGGTGTTTTGTCTGTTGAAACTAAAAACCAGACATAATATTTATTTTCATGATGAACTTACACCTAAAATTAGAATTTTTATTAAGCGTATACCCGAACATACAGTATCACGCTAAATAATCCCTTCATTATATTTCTTCGCTCCTTAACTGTTTTATTAATGTAGTGGTTAATATAAAAAAACGTATCGTTTTCTTCTCTCTCAGTGACAGCAAACTAGAGCTATTACAAGGGTTCCCAAAATTTTTAGACCTGCGAAGTTTCACATAAAAAAGAAAAGACATTCCGGGGCCTTAATAAAAAAAATAATTAAAAATAGAAACATTTGGTCACTAGCATCAGATAAACTTTTAGATATACACTTATTGAAAATATCAATATTTAAAGAAAAAATTTTACTTTTGCTTGTTCAAAATTTTCTGCTTGCAATAATTATATCAGAAAAAGTTCAGTGTACGTATTAATTTATTAGTGGCTCAGATGGACTTGCTTTAGTCCACAAAGTAGTTCAATATTTGAAGTTATGGTTGTTACCTGAAAGCGCAAATCATCTTCAATCTTTAGCTTGTTTCTAAATTTGGTCTTTGTAGCTGTAAACAATAAAAATGTTTGCTCACAAAGATGTGTTGTTGGAAAACGCATCAAAAATTTCAAAGCTCTCTTACTTATTTCAGGGTTATTCCATGGCCATTTGAATCCAAAATTGTGTGATTTCTTCCTGCAGGTTCGGCATGGCCAAGCGTGTTAAGGCGTGCCACTCATAATCTGAGAGTCGCGGGTTCGCATCCCTGTCGCGCCAAACATGCTCGCCCTTTCAGCCGTGGGGGCGTTATAATGTGGGGTCAATCCCACTATTCGTTGGTAAAAGAATAGCCCAAGAGTTGACGGTGACTGGTGATGACTAGCTGCCTTTCTTCTAGTCTTACACTACTAAATTAGGGACGGCTAGCACAGATAGCCCTCGAGAAGCTTTGTGCGAAATTTAAAAAAAATCTTCCTACTGAAATTTTGTTTTTAGGGTGTAGTCAGTTGGAATTTGTATAAGCTGTTCTTTCTCTTTGAAAGGCAAATAGGTGGTGTTTTCAGAGTCAACAAAGGTATTTTGAATCCACAGTAATTTTTATAAATTAGAAAGGAAATGCTCCCCAGTAGTTGTACACAAATCAGATATGTGGTGCAAGACAGAAACTTTTGCATCTTCACTTACGGAAATTTTATTCATAAGTGAAAAACACTGAGATTTTCGAAGCAATAAAATTCTTCCATAAGTATACATTCACCCCAAAGTTTAGCTTACGTTGAAGCGCTTCCATTTTACTCTGAGTACCCTGCATTGTAGCATTCACTTCATTCAGATAGGCATATACGTCCGTAAGATAAGCCACTTTCCGTATCCAGCATTTGTCCCTTAATCTGTATGCAAGCTCAAAATGGCATTCAGATAAAAAGAAACCTATTTTCTCACGCAGTTCGTAAAACCGAGGAAGAGCTTTTCCCCGATAAAGCCATCAGGCTTCAATATGAAGTAGCACATTTTTATGCAAACTTCCCTTATCCTCACAGAGTAAACTGAAAATCTTCGCATTGAGTTGTCCTGGTTTTATAAAATTAACTATTTTTATGGCATCACCCAATACCTCTTTTAAGTCTTCTGACATACGTTTCATTGCAAGTGCATGATGATGAAGACAGCAGTGGATACTCTCGATGTCCGGGTTTTTATTTTTAATACGTTCTACTGCGCCTTAAAATTTTTCCAATCATAGTTGCAGCTCCATCAGTGCAAATACTTGAGCAAAACTGCCATTAAATCTCATGTTCTTCTATAAGTATATCGATCAGTTTAAATACTTCTTCGCCTATTGTTTGATTAGGCAAAGGTTTGAAAATTAGCATGTCTTTTTCAAAACTAGCTTCGTGAATATAGCGAACAAACACAAGCAACATTACATAACCTGCGACATGTGTTGATTCATCCACCTGAAGCGAGAAAGTTGGACTCGTTTTTACTCGTCTTATTAACTACGTTAAGCAATTTGCTGACATATCCTTGATTCTTCAAGAAACCGAATTGTCAGAAAGGGGCACAGAGTTAATGTTTTTAAGAAATTTCTCATCAATCGTGCACTCTACCAAATCTTTTGTGCATGGTTTTATCAAATCTTCTGCAATTGTATGAGCTTCGTCTACTTTTGCAGTGCGGTAACTAACACGATATGAAGCAATAAGAGCACCTTTGTTGTCCTGATGAACAAACGAACGAAATGTAGCTTTCTTTGCATTTAATTGCAAACACTTTCTTTTAAAATACTCAGAAGTTGGATTTTTTAATTGGGAGTGTTTGGTTTCTAGATGCCGTTTTAACTTTGCTGGATGCAAACTACTGTTACTCAACACTGTTCCACATTCAACACACAACCCACTAGGTTCATCTTCATTACCTGTTCATGTGAAACCATATTCATAAAACTTTCATCGTATTTTCTTTTCTTTCTTGTTTCGGTACTTCTTGCATCATTCTGCGTTGAAGTGCTTGCTTGTTTGTTTGTTTGTTTGTTTTGGAATTTCGCACAAAGCTACTCGAGAGCTATCTGTGCTAGCCGTCCCTAATTTAGCAGTGTAAGACTAGAGGGAAGGCAGCTAGTCATCACCATCCACCGCCAACTCCCGGGCTACTCTTTTACCAACGAATAGTGGGATTGACTGTCACATTATAACGCCCCCACGGCTGGGAGGGTGAGCATGTTTGGCGCGACGCGGGCGCGAACCCGCGACCCTCGGATTACGAGTCGCAAGCCTTACGCGCGTAGCCATGCCGGGACAGAAGTGCTTGCACACGACAATAATGCCATTGAATTCGTATTAAGCCTAGGCCTAGGAAGATTTTTACTCGTATCAGATTTATTACTGATATTCAGTCATTCATCCATTATAAGGGTGACAACTAATTATTAATTCGTCTAAAAACGTATTCTTATATCTTTGACACTTCAAAAATATTTTTACGGACACAAATTAGCTCGTTCAAGCACTTGGTTTTTATCATCGCACAATGACATGCTGACCTAAGATCAGTGTTGCCATAACGAAAAAGGCTAGGCCGCTAGAATAATATATTTTTCTAAAAAAAAAAGGGAAACCTTTTTTTTGTCTTTTAACAGAAAATATTAAGCCAGATCTGAAGTGCATCTAAATTTCGAACGAAATGAAACATGACGTCATGAGAATGTATGAAGTCATAGAGCTCATTGATACCAAGTTTGTCTAATTAAAGTACAAAGAATCTAACCAAACATAACAATTATCAATTATATTTGTCACAGCTATAACTATACTTCATATAAATATTCTTTGAAATTGAAACAATTGATATTGCATCTAATTTCATCACAATGTTTCAAATTTGGACAAGTTTCAGCTATGACGTTATGTTTCATTACGTTCGGGATTTAGTCGCTAATCCAGATCTGGCTTTTAAAAGATAGTTGGCATCACTACCCAGAGTTGTACGACGTTTCATACGAAAATTATCAGGCTGTCTTACATCTCCAACGTTGCATGCGATCTTGAGATGGATCCATTCTACTAGCAACCAGTAATGTAACTATCAAAATTAATTGAGATTGTATTAACACTTTCACCGCGAGAACTTCCCCTAAGCTAAATAAAATCGTCTGGCGTTAGGCAGAACAAAATATTAAAAGACCCAATATGTGATAAACGTGTTACATTTAAAATATATTTTGCTCTTTACTTTTTTTACAGCGTATTCTGATTCAATTTTGTAGTTTTAGGAAAAATATTAACATTCTAAAATTTCCTCGCGGAGCCCCGGGTAACTATGGCGGAACCCAAGGGCTCCGCGGAGCATAGTTTGAAAAACCATGAGCTATTCCAGTATTTTCAAAAGTAGAAAGGTCTAATATATTCTGATTTTTTAGAATAAATGCTTGATTTTTATGTAATTCACTCATATTCTTTATTTAGAAGAAAGGTCTACATGTTAAGTGTTAAAGGCATTAATTAAATTGAGACGTTATATCATACATATATATATATATATTTCTGTTTAGGCTTATGGTAGTGTCAGTAATTTATCCGAAGACAAAATTATTCTACTTGGTTACCTCACGAAAGGTTTGTCAGAAATGGATATCAACGAACTTTCGCTTACAGCGGCATCTATAGAGGAATTAGGCAAATATTGGGATTTGAGTGAATCGCAGGTATTTCCTTATTAATATTACAACCACTTCTTGTGCAATTTCAGTTTAAAATGTACTTTGTATATTATAAACTGATTATAACTACTTATTTCGAAGCTTACGGAATGTATATGAATAACTTTACTTGCAGCAACAATGATTTATAAGCATAATGAAGAGATATGAAGGAATGAAAAAAAACGGATCAATGTTTCGTTCAAACATAAAGTATATTCCACTATCAATGAAACTCTACTTTAGGACTTTAGGCTTATAAGTCGTTGTTTGCCTGGCTATTACTGCAGCATTGTAGTTTTAAAATACTGCAATTTCTTGGTTTTGTAATAGAATAGTTTTAAACTACAATGAATTAAATAGTTTTAAGTTAGAAAAGTTGTTATGAATAAAAATTGCCGATAATCATTAATTAACGAATATTTAATTAATTATAATTAAATACTTATAAATAATTCATTACTTATATTCATAAATATAATTAATTTTGTGTATGTTAGTTTTATTGTTTGTTTAAATACATTTTAAGTTACAAATTTGACATAGTAGTTTTTTGAGTTGTTCATACTTTTAAAACAAATGAAATAGAATTAAAGTAAATGGGTTAGAAATAATACAGTGAAACCATACCTCCTACTGGCACAATGGCAAACTCCCACTGCTAGAAACTGGGTTTCGATATCCGTGATGGGCAGAGCACACATAATCCATCGTGTAGCTTTGTGCTTAATTTCGGGTAATCAGTCAAACTATAAGTTATGCCACATTTGTTTTCACAACTTAGTAAATTCCTATAAATTACTCGTATGAATATCTAGCCTTCTAAATCTAAAGAACATTTTTAAAACGTTTGAACTCGTGAACCAAATGTTGAGAATCCTTTGTGCCATAAAGCAACAAAATTTCTCTAAAATACATGTTACGTCTTTTACTTTTTTTCATTTTTCAGTGTATTTTGATAAATAGAATGTTACTTTTGATATTTTTGAAAGCTCACTGTTTAAAACCAGATAATAATCTTTTTTTTTCTAAAATCTATTTAACATTTCAAATCTAAAACTGAACTTTTATTTTGATTGCTAAGACAAGTGTTGGGTATTAACTTCTGTTTTGATTTTACTAGTTAAACGGAAATCTGAGTTCTAATTGTCGTTCATGAAGTAGCACATTTTGATCGTTTTGGACAGTTAGGAACACTTCCATGTGTGTAAAGTTATGATGATATCATAACTATTAAATAATATGCCTCCAAGTGGCTCAGCGGCAAATCCTAGGGCTTATAATGCTAAAAACAGAGTTTCAATACCCACAATGGGCAGAGCGAAAATGGCTTATTGTTTAACTTTGCCCTAAACAACAAACAAACAAAGCTTCGAGTAATGTTTTAGTGTTTTTCAAGACAATTCAAGAATAATGATTATACAAAAAATATTTTGTCTTTTTTTCAGTTTCTGTTTATCATAAACATTTTTTTATTCTCTCTAATTCCTTTTCTTGGAAGTTCAGGAGAGTAATTTAATAGATCATTCTACAATTAGCTTTAGTCCCCCGCTAGTACAACGGTGGTAAGTTTACGGTTTTACAACGCTAAAATCAGGAGTTCGATTCTTCTTGGTGGACTCAGTAAGTAGCCCGATCTGGCTTTGCTATAAGAAAACATATACAGTTATCTTTAATTTTTCAACCATAAGAAAGTGTGTGTGTGTTTTCTTATAGCAAAACCACATCGGGCTATCTGTTGAGCCCACCGAGAGGAAACGAACCCCTGATTTTAGCATTGTAAATCCGTAGACTTACCGCTGTACTAGCGAGAGGCCCATATGAAAGTATCGACCTGAGTACAAAATCGGGCTGAAATGCAAGACAATGAACCTCAATTCATTTTCTCTTTGAAATATTCTTAATCAGATGAAAATATATAAATAACTATATAGTCAGTGAATCATCTCTTGATGTGTCTGTATGTATAGTAATGATTCTTTCTTATAACACTAAAACAGCTGAAATGTCTTGCTAACCAAACGAAACAAGCTCTTGGCCGTTACCTTAGCAACTACGTATCGACCCAGCTTACCAGTCTTGGACATATATTATGTGGAATGAGCAAAGAAGACATAATCTCCATTAATGACAACGTGTTTAGGTAGGCGTCGCATTTGAGTTCATATTTTAATGTGTATTTTGTATTTTAAATATAAACACAATTTTATTTTTAAGTTAAAATCGACTTTATTTGTATATGTAAGCATGTGTTAATGCACTTGTCTATATTTTTGTAATTATTCGCTACTTCCATGACATTTTTGTGAAGGAAAAGAAATAACATCTGTTTTAAGAAGGTTCTCCAGAAAATAGTTAGTTTTAAATAATTTTCTCCCTCAACTTCACATGATATGTTAAACATTTATCTTCTACTTAAATACGGGAAAAATTATTTTAAAAGACCTAAGTATGCGCCAATACAAATATCTTAAATCGTGTTATATAACTTTTTTATTATTAATGGCTCTTATACGTAAGATAAACTAAATCAGTAAGTTTGAATATGAACGTTGTCATGTTAAGAATGCATTTACTACGTTAAATAATCTTTCAAAAGAGAATAATTCCCTTTATTTATAAAAATTCATCTTTAATTGGCGTTCCCCACCATCAGTTGAGGCCCGACATGGCCAGGTGGTTAAGGCACTCGACTCGCAATCCTAAGGTCGGAGGTCCAAATCCCTGTTACACCAAATATGCTCGATTTTTTAGCCGTGGGGGTTATAATGTTACGGTCAATCCCACTATTCGTTGGTAAAAGAGTAGTCCAAGAGTTGCAGATGGGTGGTGGTGACTAGCTGCCTTCCCTCTAGTCTAACACTGCTAAATTAGGGACGACTAGCGCAGATAGCCATCGTTTAGTTTTGCGCGAAGTTCAAAAACAAACCAAACCATTAGGCTGTATAAAGTTGATCACATTCTAAAACAATGATGTTCTAAGTATTGAAGCACTTTCTTTGCTAACAGTCATTGTGTGTCTAATATCCATGATTAAACGCCATTAATTAAATTCACAGTTTTATTGTCAAAAGCTTCCACGAAGGAAGACTAGTTCATTCATAGACCAAACGCCTGAGTATTCTTTCCACAAACCTTCCACAGTTTTTGTTTATGTCTGCACAAAAGTTATGTGGACCTATACACTAACTCCTAGCCCTAAGTTTGCTTGAGATGTGGTTTTAGATCCTGTTGTCGTCCGAAATGCTTAGTTGTGCTATTTTTACCAACAGCATGGGGAAACGTAAAGATTTCATCTTTAAAGTGATATGTTTTTTATGTCCTGTGACAGAGTTTTAACAACTACACGATGTTGGTGTATTTCCTTGAAAAGGGCTGTAGCAAATTATTTCGTTTATGAGACTATCCACGGCGACATCACACGTAAGAAATAGTTAAAAACTCGTCTTAGTCCAAATGTATAAGCGTTTACGAAGTCTCCCGTAGCGCCACGATCCTGAAGCGACAAACTATTAATTAATCCATACAATGATCCAGTGTTTTTACGTCGTAGTCCATAAACTTGTATAAGAATCAGATGTCTGAAGTATTCCGGGTTTATTTGTTAAATGTGTTTTGAGGTTTTCTGAAAGGTAGAATCATATTTCTCTCTTTCCTCGTACGTTCATAATTAATTTTCTTTTTGACACTCCATTCAAACTTATTTAAACGTAGTTTTCTCAGTACTGAATTTTCTACTTAAAATATTCGAAAATATAAAAAGATATATGTTGTAAAATATTTGCGAATACTAAAGACATCTATGTGTTGTTATAAAATTACACCAAATAATTATTCCATAAACAGGGAGAGTGTCAGTGTCCTGGGCCAATTACAAAAATGTTCCTCTGAGGTCGTGCAGACTCTAGCTCAGAAAGCTACAAAGACAACGGGATATGGTTCTCCAAGTGAATGGAGCTCAGCTATTATGTATTCCTTAGGTGGATTAATCGGTAATTACTGTCTGAACGTTTCTACTTATTAGCAAAATACGAATAAAACTAGTTATTAACCTATAGTGGATAACAATAATTTAGGTTGTTTCCTGTCTATCAAATAAAATCTTGTAACACTTCAACATTTTTAAGTTACTCGATATTTGTTTTATAATAATAACGTTCTTTTCCTTGTTTAACTTATATGTTTCGTAGTCTCCTACCCACCCATCTCCAACGACTGAGGAGAAAGTCTGCAGACTTATAACGCTAAAAATCGGGTTTCAATATCAGTAGTTGTTCATAGCACAGATAGCCTGTTGTGTAGGTTTGTGCTTAGCTACAAACGTAGAAACTGTAGCTATTACTCTGTCACACGTTTTCTTAAGAAAATAAGTTTGGTTACTGGCCTGAAATCATATTTACAGAATTCTCTGTCTAATTCAGCTGGTCTTTCCGCTGAGGAGCTAAAGACGATTCCGGCAGAAAGCATGGAAGGTATTACTCCTCAAGCTGTGTCAGTTTTAGAGCCTGAAGTAATAAAGGTAAGTACACCTCAAACTAGCTTCAAGGAACGTACTTGTTTTCTAGCTTCCTTATGTGAACCTTTTGCTAAAGTCTCGAGATCTTCACGCACACTTTGGTTCGTATAAGATCATCTTCCGGATAAAAACACACTTCTATCTATCAGGTCATCCGATAAGTAATGTCCGAAAATTTTATTCAGAAAGTACATCATCATATCTGTCTTTGTAGAAGGCTTTAGTGACTAAAATATGTAGTAGGACGTGTATAAAACTATTTAGACAAATACAAAAAACTAATTCAACTCCACTCTTTCAGATCATTAATCAAATAAAATCTTATGAAGATGGATGTGTCTGACGGACACATTAGGCATATAATGTTTTATGAGTTTAAAAAAGGCAATAGTGCAGCAGAAACTATACGAAACATTCAAGGTGTTTATGGTGCGGAGTCTCTTAATGAAAGAAAATGTCGAAGGTGGTTTCAGAAGTTCAGATCAGGTGACTATAGCTTAAGCGATGTGCCACGTTCAGGTCATCCTGTTGAATTTAATGATGACTTACTGTTGGCTGCACTTGATGAAGATTGTGCTGTAACAGTTGAAGAACGAGCACAGAAGCTTAATTCAACCCATTCAACAGTTTACCGTCATCTTCAACAGCTTGGAAAGGTATCAAAACTTGAAAAATGGGTCTCCCATGACTTGACAGAAGCCAACCTTAGAACTAGAGTGGACATTTGCACTTCTCTGCACTCTCGTGAAAGTAACTCACCTTTTTTTGGACAGGCTATGTGACTGGAGGTAGAAAATGGATATTTTATAAAAAATGTTAAGCGCCGTAGACAATGGTTCAGTGCAGGTAAACTGGCTAAAACAGTGCAGGTAAAACACTGGCTAAAAAAGGAAAAGAACTTGGAACACATGAATATGTTAAAATTACCCTCACTACATTCTTTTCCTCTAAACCCCAAGAATTTTATAGAAGTGACATTCAGCTTGTGAATCATTGGTAGGAAGTAATTAATAATAATGGAACATACATTATTGATTAAATAACATTAAAAGCATTTGAAACCCTTTCTCTGTTTCGTAACATAAAATCAGACATTACTTAAGAGATAACCTGGTATATAAAATTCATCTTCAGATGACAAACACTTTGGTTTATATGAAAGTCATCTTTCGGGTTACACACACTTAGATCTATATAGCAATCCTTTTCCGAGTAAAAACACATTTCGGGTAACACGCCCTTCAGTCCATATGAGATCAACGAAGTAAAGGTCTATATATTATACAAGCACCTATTTTCAATGGTCGGTATATTTTATTGTTTTTTTGACATTGTAAAACATTTCCTCTAACACATTTGTCTTTATATAGAGCGTTACGTTGCTACACACTTTCGAAATAAACGTCTAATAGCTAAATGTTTCAAAAACATCGTTCTTTTATTTCTTAATTGTAAGATTTGTCAACACAAATTACACCAGCCTACAGAACTAATACTAACGTTTAATTTTAAGACACAAAACGCATAAAATTTGGATCGTTTATTTGTTTTATGGAATTTCGCGTAACATTGCACGAGCGCTATCTGCGCTAGCTGTCCTTAATTTGGATTAGATTAGAGAGCAGACAGTCAGTAAACATCACTTACCACCAACTCTTGGAATACTTTTACCAACATAAAGTAAAATTGACTCTTACATAATAACGTCCCCAAAGGACAAGAATTTTCGATTATGGAATCCAATTGTGTGGTCCACAGCTTAAAAATTGAGCGCCCTAATTACCAAGCCTGACTAGTATTTTCATTTAGTGCTTAAATTTAACGTTACATGAACCTGAACTCGTGAAATGCAACATTCAGTTCTAAAAGATTTTGTTTCATGCTGTCTAGATGACAAAAATGTTTTCAATAATGTGAAACCGAGTAGAAACAAAAACTGATATCCATCAATTTATAAAAGTACTCCACAAGAGTGTTTACTACCCCGTGTGTTATTCTTCACGGCCAATCAAACGACATAAGGTTGAACAAACCAGTGATGTGGAATATATCTAAGCTTCTCACCATCAATCTACATCATCTATACCAGGCTGAAATTAATCTATCGTTTAAAAAATAAAATAAAAACTCGAAATTACACCAAATGTTTTCCTTTTTATGGTCCTCCTCTGGTATCTCAGTGGTATGCTTCAAGGCTTAAATTGCTTAAATTTGAAGTTCGATCATCGATAACCTTTTGTGTTCTCACTTTTGTGAAGATTCAAACATTTCAATGCCCAGCTCTTCTCAAGAAACTCAAACTTGTAACAGTAATGTTCCCATATTTTATTGTTTTTAATTTCCCTCTTTCAGAAACTCAATCCTAGGACAGTAATGTTCCCATATTTTATTGTTTTTAATTTTCTTCTTTCAGAAACTCAATCCTTATGACATTAATATTGTTATATTCTATTCTTTCTAATTTCCTACTTTTAGAAACTTAATCTTAGAACAGTAATGTTGCTATATTTTATTGTTTTTAATTTTCTTCTTTCAGAAACTCAATCCTTATGACATTAATATTGTTATATTTTATTGTTTCTAATTTCCTATTTTCAGAAACTCAATCCTAGGACAGTAATGTTGTTATATTTCACTTTTTATAATTTCCTATTTTCAGAAACTCAATCCTATGACAGTAATGTTCCTATGTTTACTGTTTCTAATTTCCTACTTTCAGAAACTCAATCCTAGAAGAGTGATGTTCCTATCTTTTATTGTTTCTAATTTCCTACTTTCAGGAATGCAATCCTTAGGACAGCAATGTTCCCATGTTTACTGTTTCTGATTTCCTACTTTCAGAAACTCAATCCTCGAGCAGTAATGTTTTTATGTTTTATTGTTTCCAATTTCCTACTTTTACAAACTCAATCGTTAGCACAGTAATGTTCCTATATTTTATCGTTTCTAATTTTCTACTTTCAGAAGCTTAATCCTTAGGACAGTAATGTTCCCATTTTTTATTGTTTTTAATTTCCTACTTTCAGAAACTCAATCCTATGTTTGTATTGTAATGTTTTAATTTTTTCTTTCAGAAACTCAATCCTTAGGAAAGCAATGTTCCTATGTTTTATTGTTCCTAATGTCCCACTTCCAGAGACTCAATCTTAGGACAGTAATATTGTTATATTCTGTTGTTTTTAATTTCTTACTTTCAGAAACTTAATCGTTAGTACAGTAATGTTCCTATATTTTGTTGTTTCAAATTTCCTATTTTTAGAAACTCAATCCTAGGACAGTAATGTTGTTATATTCTAATGTTTTTAACTTCTTACTTTCAGAAATTCAATCCCTAGGTCAGTAATATTCCTATATTTTATTGTTTCTAATTTCCTTCTTTCAGAAACGCAATCCTTAGGACAGTAATGTTCCTACGTATCATTGTTTTTTATTTTCTATTTTCAGAAACTCAATCCTTGGACAGTAATGTTCCTATGTTTCATTGTTTCCAATTTCCTACTTTCAGGAATGCAATCCTTAGGACAGCAATGTTCCAATATTTCATTGTTTCTAATTTCCTACTTTCAGGAATGCAATCCTTCGGACAGTAATATTCCTATGTTTATTGTTTCTAATTTCCTACTTCCAACTTCGATATTTCTCAGGGTTATTCAATATAAACTTTTTATTGCTGTACAAGTTACTCCTTGTCTCTATCTGTCTAATTAAGTTGCACGTTTAGGTTTTTATTGGTAGCACCATAATATTTTTGAAATTGCCGACAAAGACATTGTATGACCATTGGGTAGGTAATAGGCGAACTTAAGGACAGGCAGACGAAAAATTAAATGACATAGATAACAACAGTGGAGTTTTCGGAATTTCCTCTTTGGGAGAACATGATGGGGGTTTAGTTTGGGGAACAAATAAAAATTAAAACTTCTATAACAGAGGGAGCCACAATGTAGAGAATTTAAACTTTTAAAAGGTTATATCTTACATGGGAGCTGATGGAGAGCAGATCTCTGTACTGCGGGTCTGTGAACCCGCCCCACACACACACTACTCTGTTGGATACGCCACTGGATAACAATATTTTTTGTCAGAATACCTAAAATTTCTGGTCTTTGAAAACGTTTGTTACTACATTTTTCCAAAATAATTTTCCTTAGTTGAGTGAGCGTGCTCGAAATGAAATCCGAGAATTAAAGGTCACGAAAATTACCGTAAAAATGCGCTCCGTATTTAAGATTCCGAGGATTTGCTATTTGGTTAATAGTTTAATGTTGCTATTAGATCACCTAAAAGTAACTCAAGAATAAGCTATGGCTGCCTTCAGAATTAGTGGCGGTTGTGTGTGGCTTTGCGCGAACATTTCGAAACAGACGAACAAATTTGATAGTTTTACTGCATCAGAACAGCAGGCTTTTTAATAAGTTTTCTCTTAAAAGATATATTTTTTATATTTTCATTTTATTCAATGTTCTTCCTTCGTTCGTTTGTTCCCGTTTTTTCAAGAAAAACATTTTTTTCTAAACGTTTTTATATTATATCATCAAACATTCTACTATAGATTGGTGTCTACAATAGAAACTTCTTTGAAAAGTGTAATTAAATCTTTATTCGTAGATACTTTTCTTTCAAACTAAATACGGTGTAAGCATTGACTGGTTAAGATTAATTTTATAATTTCACATACATATTCGATAAAACAGTTCCTGTCATTTTTTTTCTAATAAGTAATGTTATTTAGGCTTAAGTTTATACACTTGAATATCTAATCAAGTTTGTTTAATCAGTTTCTGACAACCCCTCAACTTAGTCAGCTCAGTTACAACAGTTTAGCAGCCATCACATCTGACCAATTGAAACAGTTGTCACCTGAACAACAACAGGCAATTTACAGTGCACGCTACAGGAGCAGTGACTTGCAGGATAACGGTTATAACGGTAAGTGAAGTCCTTTATAAAATAAAACAGAAATCACAAAATAAGAAGTAGTTGATTCAAAAACAACGTACTATGTTTTATTTTAGCATATAAACAGCATTTTATGTTTATGTTATTTGCATATATACAGAGTATTACGTTTGTGTTATTAACATATAGACAGCATACTATGTTTGTGTTATTTGCATATAAATAACATACTATGTTTTTGTCATTAGCATATATCAAATTCCAACATACAAGAATGTAAGCAAGTTAAATTTTATGTATCAACACATCGTATATGTCATCTGAATTTATAAAGCTATGACCATCAAAACTAATGTTATAAAACAGCATCACTCACCACCCTATCCTCTATTAATTTGTACATAAATCAAGTATCAAATGAAAAGTCATGTGATCTGGAAGACAAATGACTGACCAATCAGATTACCTTGGTAAATGAACGTTTGGTCGATCTTTAATAGCTATACATCTCATGATGTATGATCACCACGAGGGAAAATTGGTACCAATGGTCATGCTTAAAGTCAGAAGTAATGAGCTGTCTTCATCCACTTCTTTAAAATTGGTATTTTCAGATTGTCATTCTGTTACGTGGCGGAATTTATTCACGTTTATCCTTTACGCATTCAATGGGATTAGGTCTGACGAGTGTGGAGTTCAGTCCATTTTTCTTCAAGGAACAAGTAGGCCATTTTAGTATGCTGGGGGCGAGCTTTATTATTCATAAGGCTGAATTCTGGGTCACTTGCACCAGGGCCATATGGCGTGGTCTCTATCATATGTTGCTTTTTTCAGGGTTTATAGGTCGATAAGTTTAACAGTTAGTGTGGTTTTTTATTTGTAATTTCGGTGATTAAAGAATGGCGTAGAAACCTATTCTGTTCTTTGATACACTACTTCCTCCACAGAAAAATAGTTCCACTAAATTCACAGTTCATCAAACACCTACAGTGTTTTAGCCTGTCAGCGGCAAGTAATGATTATACATCAAAAACCACACAAAATATATTTTCCTCTTCACATCATACTTTCGCCACTATCATACAGGCAATGTGAAAAAAAAAAAATCCCTACACCCTGAAGTACATTATTTTCTATTTTGTGGAAATTTAATTCATTCTTCCCCGGCTTCACATTTGTTTCCTCCCCGTATAGATGTTACTATTTGTAAGAAATTGGTGCTTAGTCAATTCCACGATTTTCTCCAAAGGAAGTATAGGTCTGTCATCTGACTGAAAGTCGAAACTCGACTCATTTGTGAGAGTAACGTTGATCAACATATTATTTATCTATTGGGCATGGTTTCGGTGAACTGTTGTGTTTCTTGATATGAGTTGTGCGTGTATATCACTCAAGCGTCTCGTATACAAGCTGGCTTTGAGACATGGCATCCATTTGTGGCTGTGAATATCTAACTGAATCTCATTAGCATTAGCAGCGAGTCTTAATCGTCTGGTGGCAGTCGTCTACTTTTATTTTCTGCCTTCTCCGCATGTTTGAACAATAGTAACGTGGCTTGAAAGCAGTTCCAACATTTTGCTAATGTCACGTAGAGACAGTTTACAGGTGTAATCTAAACCATTACTCGTCAGTAAATATAAAAACTATGTGTGTCCGCTTACAACCGGCGAATTGCTTGACCGACTATCACCAAATCTGGCAGGTACCCTTAGTTTTCCTTGAGAAGTACCAGGGGTTGCGGTTCTCTTTTGACCTCCCCATGTCATCCACGTGCATTGAAAAGTTTATTTCTTACAAACAAAGATGCTAGAATTTGAGTTTTGAATCTGAACGAAACTTAAGGTTAAATGATCACGTCATAGACACTCTAGGACTCAGGTACATCCGTTCATAATCTTGAACTACTGGCCAAATAGAGGTATTCAGCCTCAAGCACCTTCTACGGATTATTGGTCACTTTTATAACGGGGCCACTGCTTAAAATGCGTCTCGAATCTGAAACTCTTCAATCCGCGTAAATTTTATATCAAATTGTTTGTACTAAAATATATTCTGATCTCCAGCTAACATAGCCATAATTATTATAAAACTAATAACTAGTTATTTTTATAGTTACTATGTGTATTAACTAAAAGACAATAACGTGATTCAACGAGAAAGCATCGGCCCCCTGTGGTTCACCGATTAGCTTGAAGGCTAAAATTCTGAGTTCGATTTCTCCAGTGGACATAACCTAGAAGGCCCATTGTGAAGTTTTTCGCTTAATAAGTTGTTTCTTTATTTGTAGTTAAGCCCAAAATTACACAGTGGGCTATCTGTGCTGTGCCCACCATAGGTATCTAAACCCAATTTTAGCGATATAAGCATTCAGGCTTACTGCTGTGCCACGAGGGTTTCTTAATAACAAAAAACGATTCACTTTTAAAGAAGACAACGTTCCCACTTCACAATAAAGAAAACTCTAATCTTATGAATGTGTCTTTGTTTAAAGAGAATTTATGGAATGTGTAATTTATACGAATAAAGGTGAAATATATGTTTGTTTCACCCTAACTCTTTTGAGCTTTCTGGGCCAATTTCAACCATAGTTTGTATGTAAAAACTATAGACTATGGGAATCTTCAGTTGAGCCTAACCCTATTTCTATTTTGTAAAATCTGTTACTTAATTACTCCAAACCTACTGAGTGAATCTCAAACAGTTTTTAGACAATGTTGAATATTCTAAAAGGATTCAAGGACAAAGTGTGAAAGTAAAGTTGCTGGACTGTTTCTCAAACGACCATGATTTTATCATGATCAGTGAGATGTAGGATGTTCAAGCGTGGAATCACCTCAAATTATTTATTTATTACAAGATGGAAAGCAAACTGTAAATGTTGTTTATGAAAAAGCTTTGTTATAAATTTAAAATTTTGACATAAAGTCATGTTCAATTTATTAATTTGATTGGTATTAATCTTACATTGTTTTAATTAAATATAAACATTTCCCATCAGCTGGTACTCCGTCATCAAGTCCTAAGAGTACAAAATTCGGTTTTAAAATTATTGGATATTTGTTTTAAACAAAAAAACGTTCTATGTTTTAATTTCTGGCCTCAAATATGTTTTTCTTTCTTTGTTGGTTTGTTTTTACCGGAAAGTAAATCAGTTTATTGTACAATATGTGTCAGAAATATTGATTATTGTTTCTTTCATCTGATTCGGTAAGTGCATTGATACATAGATTTTGTCATTACAGAACTAGCTGGAACGCTGTCACTCGTTATTGGTGCCTTCCTGGTGGTTTATTATAAACCTAATACAGCCTGAAATTAAAAACGGAAATCGTCAAACCGAGTCTTAGTTTTCACGTGCACTTTGCTAAACAAACCGTTATATTGTAATGGCTTTATGTTACTCGATTATACAATATATTTTTCTAATGAAGGAGAAATATATATCAGTTTTCGCAAATCCGTAAATTGACTATGTTAAAATAAGCACTCGACTTCGAAGAAAATGTTTCTGTTTCGATATTGTTTCCAAAATGAGCAGAGGGGGCATGTTGTTAATAAAAATTAATCAGTTAATTCTGTAATAATAAAACTGAAACTTCTTAGATATATTACGATAAGACGTTTCGTCACTGTGGCAATATAAAACAACAACAAAGTCTGAAATTCATTTGATAGTTAGAAAGATTTTACTATACGTATTATTATGTAATTCACCATGCACTTGCATTCTGGTTCGATGGTTAATATCCGTTCGCCTTTTTTGATCTGTTATTGTTAAAGAATAGTTTCAAATTTTACCTTCTTATAATGTATTTAAAAATATTAATTGTTCTGCCATCTAACAATAGGAATATGGTATCCTTTAGATGAATGGCTTTCTGAACCAATAGTCTTTCCAATCTCAGAAATAGATAACAATAATTAGCTTGAAGACTGTGAGCATAACTTTTTGTTATAAAATTATTAATCTTAGCTACAGAGCTTTCGTTGAATAAACATATTCAAAGCCCTAAGTGAGAGGTTTTTTATTTTATTTAACCCATACTTTTCAACACAGATATACTGAATCTGACAAAATATAGCGCGTGTCATTTCTATTAATCCGTACAACTTATAAATGTTGTTATTCAATAACCATACATTTTAGGTAATTTTGTTACCATAGTAATATGAAGTACTTTGTATCTAAGGGAACATATTCTATAAGTACATTTTATATGTAATATTGCAGTTTATTATAAACGATTCATGGCAAGAGCTGTAGGATAGTTTTTTGTTGTTGTTTTTTAAGAATGTTAATTTGTTTTATATTGACTCTTGAGTTAACTGCCTGACCACAACAACATAGTTATCACAGTACCAAAATTTTACAAATTTTCTTCTTAAACACCAGACAACTACGTATTAAGTCAGGAATGTCCCGAGCACAATATAATGTTTGTATACAATAAATGTTTTTTTACAAAAAAAAAATATTATAATTTATTATTTAGAAGTGTTTTTAACATGTTTTTTTTATTCTGTTTGTATGGGGGGGGTGCTTCTTACATATGTCTACAGAAATGTTGCATAACTACAGAAAACACAGTATAGCATATAGATCGCCATTGTGATCTGTCAAGATAAAACAAGAAGTGAAACCACAAACAAAACATTTAAGAACCATTAGTCAAGTGAAATAACCTTATTACTTCAAGCTGTTGGATTACACAGCTGGACACAATGCAGGTGTAATAAATTACATTATATGACTAGATATTTTTACTAGTTTTTGTATACAAGTACAGCTATTCTATGATAGATTTATTCTTTCCTAACTGGATCTTTAGTATTTGAAGATAAATAAATTTAGCATTCTTTTGTAATAATGTCAATAGACCTTCAGTGTCCACCACATATTTAAGTCTTATTGTGCTAGCTTCACATAACCTTAGAGTACATCATTTGTTATAATGTTACAGGCATTTCCTTTTAGCCATTATAACTGTATCACTTTCACATCTTCACCCACAAAGAGTTAACACACTTTCAAAAGGATATAAAAGTTATTATTATGTATTTTATTCCACAAGTTATTTAAGTTCATTACAAATGCCATTATATTCTTTCAACAAAGTTAGAAGAATAAATGAGCCACTGTCAAACCTGCAATTTCCTCAGGAATGTATATTTCATAAATGACTAGAGCAACATGTGGAAGACAGCATTTAAAAAAAAAAAAATTATGATATATCATTCACACATGTCGTGAATAATATTTTTTTCAAAATCTGTACATAAACTTTAAAGATGCCATAACTGAAACAAAACAGGTTTTTATTAAAACATATTTAATCAAAGCCCATTAACTTAATGCATCCTTTTGAACATGGCACACATAGTAAAAACCTGTCTATAGAACATAAGCCAAAATCCATTACTATATCCAGTTTCCAAAAATAGTTCAATATCTATTAAAAACAAACCACAACACTTTACTTACAGTTAACATATAGACAGCCTGTGGTATTACCTCCAAAACCCACTCAGAATAAGCTACAATCAGTAAATCACTAACTGTAGCTCACAAACAAAGTAGCCTATTAGAGGCAGGCCATAGTCATTTATCCTTTAGTACCAAGCCCATGACTACGTATAAACCACATGTAGGCTACAATCAGTCAGTCATGACTACTGAGCACTGACCAACAGCCTGTCCATAACATGTAACTCTCACCTTTATGACCAATTTTTACATCACCAACCATACTGTCATAACTCATAACTTACACTTGAAAATAATCAATACTCAGATTCTACAACAGAAACACCATTCACAACTTTGACTCTGGTATAAACAAGTGTTGCACATGTGAAATGTTTCATTCAATGTAGTGTCATTGGGCTTTTTCACCTTTGGAAACAACACGAACTGCTCATGTAGTGAACCTTGCAGCATTTTGTAGTTGCAATTCAAAATCCTGTCTCCAGATCACCACAGTCTCTAAATTAATATAAAAAGATGGTTATTAAAGTAATTATACCTCAACAAAGCTTCTTTTTTTGAAGTTAATTACAAACATCTCTGTCGTACATCAACAGACACAAGGCATATTCTCTGTTGCATTTCAAATGAACAATAATACGTACTAGCATGTAACGTACCAACTGAGTGACAACTACTTATCTGTATTAGTACATACACATACTACTGTATCTACTTGTAATATTCACATTTAAAAACTAATTTAGACATCAACCTTTAGTAATGTGCATACTAGTGGCACAGTAACATACAGGTAGAAAGCTTCCCACACTATTTTCAAAAATTATTTAAAAACTATATTTTGATTACTTTATACCACTTTCAAGTCACATAAAAATATTTAATGACTGTTAGTCTTAATACAAAAAAAAGGAATATAAAACTTTGGATGAACAGAAAAGAAAACACTAAATATTTATTGTTACTGAGTTACATTCAAGCCCTAAATGAAAGTAAAAATAAGTAGAAATCATCTGAGATACTTTCACATGCAGTGAAAGTCTAAAATTTTAACAAAATACGAATCCTCAACTGGTTTCAGCCACATTTCCCTTAGAGCAGTGTTTCTTAACCATTTTTGGGTCATTGACCCCTTTGAAAATCTACTTTGAGAGCTATAAACAGCCTCAGAAAAATGCACATCAACACATATACACAGACATACATATAAAATAATGGAGGAAAAAAATCATTTTTTTCCCCTGGTTCCCAGACTACCAGAAAGCCCTTCCATGCACCCCCCCAGGAGTCCCTGTGAACCACCAGTTAAGACCCCCGTTCCTTAAAATAATATTAGTTGACTGATATGATTTGTTTTACTATTATATAATAATGCCTTCTGAAATATTCAAAAACATTACACTTTCAATACTATATATTTTCATTTGATGCAATGTTCGTTTAGGTATTTTTTCTCATATTATCTCAATTTATATTTCTTACAGAAAAAATAATAAATTTTCACCACTATAAGCCTACAATTTTAAGCTATGATGCAGTTTATTACAGCTGAACAAATAACTTATTTAATTCACTAATCATCAATCACAATTCTAATTAAATCAACTAAGGTCACAAAAATAACCAACTACTTAAAATTAGTGTTCCTGGTTATTCAAAATACACAAGCAAACAAACTATTACCATTATGATTTCACCCTATTTTTATTATTATTAATCCAGGTTGTTAAGCCTAACTGATTGAAGTTATGATTCACACCAATGATCAGATTATTGAAATTAGTATTTCTGATTATTTCTTCTATCCAAGTCTCATGTGAGAATAATCAAATAGCAAACTGCATTAAGTGACCAACTCTAGTCCTCATACATCTTTTATGTCTACAGTGTTATATTATTACTAACTGACCAACTCTAGTCTTCATACATCTTCTATGTCTACAGTGTTAAATTATTACTAACTGACCAACTCTAGTCTTCATACATCTTCTATGTCTACAGTGTTAAATTATTACTAATTGACCAACTCTAGTCCTCATACGTCTTATGTCCACAGTGTTAAATTGTAACTAACTGACCAACTCTAGTCCTTGTACATCTTTTATATCCACAGTATTAAGTTATTACTCAAACCCACCATGAAAACCTCCAAACATGTTGTACCAAACTCTTTTTCCTTTTGCTTTCTTTTTGGCTCCAAATGGTAAAATTATACAAGTACAGGTACTCCATGATTATAGGAAAGACATTTGAAGTAAAAATGTATTCTAAAGACAGCTTATATGGGTATTAAAACTAATTAAAATAAAATACAAAACAACATTTCAACCTTCTTAGGTCATTTTCAGGTTAAAATAACTTAAGAAGATCAAAATGTTGTTCTGTACTTTATTTTAATTAAAGCTTTAATACCCATACCAGCCACCTTTAGAATACATAAGTGCAGGTATGTCTCATGTAGAATGGTTTACCAATAAATGTTACATTATAGAAATCTGTCACAAAAGGAAGTTGACCAGTAATTAAATACAGTTTTATCTTTTCTTTTTTTTAATGATGTACAAACACATTTCACTGTTGGTGAGTAATCAATGACTTATACAACTTGACTTTTAAAACTCAAAACCCTTTTTACTCTTGAACCAAGATCAATAATCCTCATTGTATTCAAAACAAAAGGTTTAATTGAAACTGTATCAATACCAGAATTCAACACTGAAAATATTCCACTCTCAGGACTTTTCTAGAAGATAGGTAACAAAGATGAATTTAGTTTATTTAAAAAAAAACAGCATTGGTACAAATGTCATGGCAACTTTGGTAAATGTTTTAGAAACTGAAAAAGTCAACAAATACTAAAACCATAAATATTTACTGCTCAATTAAATGAATCTTTATATTTGCATTATTTAAATGTTAAACTAATTTTTCCAAAAGAGCTCTTATTCTGAAGACTTTGTACAAATTTTGTGACAAAACTCATTTTGACACTGGGTTGACCTAAAAAAATCTAATACTTCTTTATATGTAGAGCAGAAATATATTCACTTAAGAATACTGTGGTTTTCAATTAAAAAATACAACCAACCACAAAATAAGTGAATTAACCAGTACATAGGTAACAATTATTTAATGAACTGACCACAGAATTTATGAAACTTAGAACTTTTGTTTACTGTTAAATGCTTGATCAATTTAAAGTATTTGTAAAAACAAAAGAAAAAAAAATATTGATTTTAAATGATGCCAGTTGAAGTTGTAAGTGATAAATATATAGTTGTGGGAAGACTACATGATCAAGTAGAAACATGGGACCTTCTACATTTTAATACTGTACAATCACATTAACTATTAATTAAACTAGCTTCTTACAATATTTTTCTGTAAAAGAAAGATCTGTATAAAGTTTTAAGAGAACTCTGGTTCATCATAAATGTTTTTGTATCTTTTCATTTCATTGCATAAACAAAACCACAGTATGAAACATGTACTATGACTTCATATTTTTGCTTGACTGCTGTCAGGTTTTATTTTTCATTTATTAATGTCCTAGAGTGCTATAACTTTCAGCAACCCTATATAATAAAAAAATAGAAACAAAAGGAACGTGAAATTATTTTTAAGCTTTCTTTTTTTTTCTTCTGTTTATCAGATATAATTTTCCAAATGTTTTATTCAATCCTATATTCTCGTTATTAAACAGATACTGGTAGGTCATAGGTCACAATTCATCATTTATTGTCTTCATTTTATTTTCCTCTTCTGACTTTTTCTTAGCCTTCTTTTTCTTCTTCTTATCCTTAGTTTCATCTTCTTTTCTTTCTTTTTTTGTTTCCTTATCAGCATCTTCACTTTCTTTCTTTGACACAAAAACTTCATCTAAGCAACCTACAAGGTCAGTAACAAAAGAAAATACTTTACAATTTATCAGTACCTAAACTTTATATATCCCATAAGGTTTACTACTTACACAATATTATATAGCTGTTTTTCATGACTTTAGCTTCAAATAACCACATACATTTTTTTTAAATTATTGTGCTGTATTTATAACAAATAATTCAATCCCTTTATATTTTTCTTACTCAGAAATATTAATGTGTAAATAGTGTTTATGAAATATCTATTACACCAATTTGACTTTGACCTACAAAAGTCAGGTTTAGAAATTTGTATATAGTACCCTGTAGTTCAGTGTTGGTACATATCCATCCATTTACTCTTGAGATATTCTGTTCATAATATTAAGGCAGACAGGAACAAACCACTATGGCCTACTCTGCTAAGCAGTGAAGGCATTAAGGAAATAAAACGAAAACAGTAAGTGCACTTATGTTTGGTATTTTGCACTTTAATGATGGATGTAAACCATATTTATGTTGACAAGATGTCAAAAGATTTAATGTCAGATGTTTGATTAAATATAACACTTCTTGTTAACAGCATATTTACAACAGAATCATACAAGTTCCAACCATTGACAGATCAGATAAGCAAATGGGTCTCTGAAATGCTGAATGAAAAAGGTAATATAATCAACATTTTTTGAGCACTGCAGAACCATAATTTATAACTTACCATTATCACCTTTTCTCAAAGCTCTGTTGACACACAAGTACTGTCTTAAAGGAACATCCTGGTGATGAAAATACCAATTTTCAATGTCTCCTTCATGTTTTTCAATGAGACTTTCACACTGAAGAAAAAAAAACAACAGAGAAATAATAAATTATCATACATAATTTACAAGCAATTCATTTTACATTTTTTTAATGTAATTACTATTTCAAATAAAACTAACTGGAAGCTATTTTGTAGCTTTTCCCCTTTGTTTATCAATTTTCCAGCAATTATACTGAACCTCATTTTATATAAAATGTAATTATTCTCTTAGTTTGTATGTTAGAAACATGGATTACAAATCACTTATGAAGCCACAGTTTCTATAAATTAAAATTAACCATGGAAGATGAAGGCTTCAAACCAGTACTCTGGTATTCATAAAAACATATGAACCATTTTTTGTCTTGATAGATTATGTTGTTGTTTATTGAATTTTGTATGAAGCTAATTAAGTAATAACTGTGCTAGCCATCCATAATTTTGAAGTGATATATCAAAGGGAAGCCAAGTAGTCAACACCACTTAACTCCAACTTATGGAATACTCTAAGCCAATGGTTCCCAACCAGTGGTGCGAGATAGCGTTCCAGGGGGTGCGAAATAACATTTCCAAATGTTTTGTTTTTGTTTATATATCATTAAAAACAAATTATAAAAATTTGTTTTGGCCACCTTCACCTTTATTCTTAAATAAATAATTACTGTGAGGGATGTGAGAACATATTAAAAGTTTTTAGGGGAGCAGGGCATAAAAAAGGTTGGGAACCACTGCTCTAAGCTATTAGAAACTTGAATCTACAGTCGAGCATGTTGTAGATGAAGTGGTAAATTAAACCTACTCTCAGACAGGTAAATTAAAGATTCTACATTCACAAATTTCATTCCTTCAGAGTATATGAAAGACTTAATAGTTGTCATGTGTCATTTTGCGAACTTAAAAATATATTATTTGGTAAAAAGATACTTTAAAAATATTTTTCTTTTTCCTGTATTTATTTTCAATTTCTATGTTCAAAGTGATAGCTCATTATCATTGTATTTTTTATGTCCAAATTTGGATGTTTTCATCTTTTTCAAAAGCTATATAATTAAAGTCTAGGCCCTATAATGGTAATAAAATAAATCAATTACGATTTGGTATACAAGGGTGCACACCCATCACTTTATCATCTTAATACACGAAGACCCTCTCAACCTGTGCAACTGACAGCCAAAGAAGAAGATTGTTTGTAAACTGTCTGTCACATCTGTTTCTGTCCAAAAGTACTTGAGAATTATCTATAAGCAACTGAATATTCTTTATATCAAAAGTTTCTAGTTTATTATCTGCTTGTTGCCAGTTTCAGTTGAGAACACAACTGTTACTTTTATCACAGCTCAGGAGGGATCACCAGGTTTTTCCAAACATGTTTATTCTGAATACTTGTGCAAAGCCATACATTGACCATCTGTATTGACCTTCTTTAATTTTTAAACAGATAAAGCAGATGGAAGCCAGCTAGTCCACTGCACCCACTCCCAACTCTTGGACTACTTTAATTCAACAGTGAAATTTGACCATGACCATTATAATATACACACAGCCTCAAATGTGTGGGATGTGATATTGCAGCAATGGAATATGAAACATGGACCCTCAAATCCAGTTTGGCAATCTAATCACTAGTCTATGCCCAGCCTCCATGACATTAGACCCAGTATGCCACTTGAAAGTACTGTAATTCACATTTTATCAAATGTAAATCCCACTTTAACAGGCTCATCTTTATTTAAAGTTGAGTGAGTATACAGCCAAAAATAACGTAAACAGCAAAGGTATCCAACCGATGAAACAGTATTCTAATCAATATAGTTTAAACATTATACTTAATCAGATACTCTCTTTATCAGGTATATATTTTTATTTTTGATCTGTATAGGTAGCTTGCATTGATCAGATGTTAGTTTTATCCAAATAGACATATATATTTTTTTTTTATATATATATATATATATATATTGAGCATGTCACTACCTTTCACATGTTACAACTGAGCATACCACATTCTGTCACATATTACAACTCAGCTTGACACCTCCTGGCAAATGTAATAAGAACTTTTTGAGTGAAAGGAAAATTTACATTTTTACCCATATTTGTTATTATTGTATTAGTGGAAGTATGATGAAATTGGACAGTCTGTTATCCTCAGACTAAGAGTGAAAAACTATATTAGTTAGAATATTATTGGCTATCAGAAAATTTGAAACTTATCAGATAGAGATTTATTAAAATCTTTATGCTTTGGGCTGTGACCTACTTGCCCCAAACAAGCCCTGTATTGTTAAAATACATAAAATATACTGAAGAACAAGATCAAACCCATCTAGAGAACCATCATAAGTCAAGTTATGTTTTAATGGTTTTAAACTTATATATTAAATGTACCATTAGTCATACAACTGTTTATTTCAGAGTTTTGCAAAACAAAACTTTAATTTTGAAAAGGCCCACAGGAAACACACCTAGACAACAGTATCTACTACAAACTCTTGTTGGATTGAATAGTGAGATTTGATCATACCATAGCACATCCAAAATCACAAATAGTTAAGCCTGTTTTGTAACAGGCTACAGAACACTAATCTCTGAATTCATAGTTTGAGCAAACTAATCATCAGGCCATGCCCAACCTCTATTCATATACAACTGTCATATTATAATAAAAATGTATCTCAGAAAGGGTGGTATGGGTATTAACACTTTTATTGATAAGCAGAGAACAATGTTTCAACCTTCCTAGGTCATCTTCAAGTTAACAATGGATAGTTTTCATAGTTTGGTGAGGTTAACCTGAAGATGACTTAGGAAGGTCAAAACATTGTTCTCTGCTTGTCAATAAAAGTGTTAATACCCATACTAACTGTACTGAGATACAAATTCTCCTAATTACAATATCACAATTTTGTATTTTTCTGTTGCAACATTGTTGGATTACCTGAGTTTTTAGTTGTGACACTTCAGCAGATGGTTTGTCCCATAAGTCATATGGAATTCCAAGATCTACCTTTACTCCTTTGTCACTGTACAAATAAGTTAAAAAACACATTATTTTAAATTATGCAAAAATATTTAAAATTTAAATAATAAATGGAACTGTTTAATTTAAAGTAAGCTGTCAGATGTACTAACCCAGAGAAAAAGCAAATGTGTAAAAATGTTTTTTTTTTTTATGTATTAGAAACATAGTAACCCACACAGAGAAACATAGTAACCCACACTGAAGTTCTACTGAGTCATCTACTTTTTATCACAGTAATTATTAAGTCATTACACAGATATATACATAAAAATGTTTCTCAGAACAGCTGGTAGTGGTATTAACACTTTTATTGATTAAATCATTACACAGATACATATATAAAAATGTATCTCCGAATGGCTGGTATGGGTATTAACACTTTTACTGATTAAACCATTACACTATATATATGGTGAAAGTTTTTCCACAGTGTTATGAGACAAAAACTAATACAATTTATTACAGTATCTGTGACAAAGATATAAAATTTGAGAGAAGGTTAACCAGTCTAGATATGTTGTAGACTGGTACTCTCAATGTATTGAAAATAACGACATAATTCAAAATAACCAGAAAGTGGTCCGAAGCTTGGGAAACCCTCACCCTATTCCATTATACCTATAAAAATGGCTGCAGAGATTTAATTAAGATTGAAATTCATTTTGTCAAAACACAGCTGTCACCTTGTATAAATAGAACTATACACTGAAGAGTAATTATTCCAATCTCCAAAAAAATCATTTAATATTGTGTTATAATACACAGTCTTGCAGTGGATTAACCAAGTAACTTAGATCTCAGAATTTCAGCTATACTAAGTTATGGTTAGTATATTAAATTAACTAGAAACTGAGTCTTATAGCACTCAAAACCTGCAAGCTAAGTTATCAAGCTTTCTCTCTCATATATTTACTTTAAAACTCCTAAGTGTATTCCCATCAGTATTTTATGATACATTAACCAATGAATAAAAACAAACTACTGGTACACAAAAAATAAAGTCACATAGAGCATGAAGGAAGTTTTAGTTGCCCAGGTTTTTCAACGCAACACTAAAACAGTCTAAAGATTAATGTTTGTATTGTTCTCAATAAATATTATCATGTTTATTTTTAAACCTTCATAAAACTATACAGCCACAAGGTGGAATAAATAAACATAGCTATAAATGTGAGTTAGCAAGGAGAACACATTTACATAGCAATTTTCTAAACAGAGGCTTCTATCTCCATATTCCTTAGTAACTTCAGCCAGATTCAAATGCCTGAATCATACTTGATGAAAGTTACTACTAAAATCTAAACAAACAAACTTCTTCAACAGTGTCTAATGGGGAAAATTTTCAACTAGGTACAATCATTAATTATCTAAAATCAAAAAGCTCCACTTCCAATGCAAAATGTTATCCACCTCCATGACAAATTAATATTGTTCTTTCTATGTGCTTATACCATCATCATTGAAGTGTTATACACATAGCATTATCCCGATAACAAATTGTAGTATCAAACTTTGCTCAAGTTCACTTTTCACATCTTTGTGCAATATGGAAATAAAAACACAAACACATTATACAGTCTTGAAGAAAGAAGTCATTATAACTTACAATATTACACTTACACAAGATCATGCAACACTTTGAATGTAGTACTCATTCCTTTAGCAAAGCGGGTACTATCTTCCCTCTCCTTGTGAATATTGTAATCCAAAAGTTTGTCACAGATTCCATCAAGTGAGTCAAGAAGTCTTAGCTCTCTGTATAACAAGAAAAATATAGAAAACAAATGTTTTGCTGCAACAATATATATACATTAATTCAATAATAGTGAAACACTTTAACTGGTATACACTCTGATAGTATTTTAAGATATACAATGTTGTATATGTTGAATTTGTTAGAAGGTTCGTACAAATTCAACATGAAAAATCAACTGTAAGTTGACAGGTTGGAAAACAGATATAATTATTTAATTTTATACAGCAAAAGCCTTTAATAACCATACCAGAAACTGGCTATTAACCCTTTTCTGTGTTGTGCCATAGAATCTACATCATGCACTAACCATTCTCCCCTATATCCCTTCACAAATCTATTTTCCTCAGATGTATATACAGAATGCATCCCAAGAAAACCTCCAAACTTTCTAGTGGTCACATGTTGTGCAGACCAATAGTTTCCCACCTACTTCCAGTTCCAATCCAAAATTTCACAGACAGCTTTGTACAATAATAACTTGTTAAACTACTTTTCTAGTATATTATCAAACAATATACTTCAATAGCATTATTTCAAAACATGTCCTTTACAGACATACTGTGTCCTGCCTGAAATCTCTCTGTAAAATGATGGCTGGAATAAACTGGTGTCGACCACATAGCAAAATCAGGTGATGTCGTAATAATGTACTTTCACAGAAGTTTTCCAATAAGTCCTACAGATTCTCTGACATTCACTGTTTAACTTCTGCAGTCGTGTATCACTGTTTAACTTCTGCAGTCATATATCACTGTTTAACTGTGATGATAATAATAATAAAAAAGGATTCCCCCCTGTTTTCACATGTATCAGAACAGTGGATGTTTGTTTGAGAAACTCCAATACTTATCCCAAATACATTTAGAAAAAGAGATGCCTGTAAAAGGTGCCCTGTGTGTACATGTGGCAAGATGAATATATCACTTAGTTCAGAGAACAGGCATGAAAACCTTATATAAGCAATTTTGAATGCTACTAAAAGATTAGTCAATAATACATCACAAGATAAAGGATTCTAATGTGAAATCATAAATAACCTGTTTTAGGGATTCCATACTCAAGAAAAACACAAAATTATAACAAAACTGACAACAAAAAACAGTTATAAATTAGAAATAAATGCTTCTGATGTTGTAAATGAGACAAACTTAACGTACCATTCTAACAGCTTTGAATTTTAATGCATGTAAAAAATTTTCTGAAGTGTTATAAGAATCACCTGATTTAAATTTAAAATATTTAACATTAAAAAATTAAAAACATAAACATCAGAACAAAATGAAAGACATTCACTAATTAAATGGTTTATCATTAACTTACAATTATGATATATGAAGATAGGAAACTGTATATTAGCTAATACACAGTGAACTAAATAATGAACAAATAACATTTTTACAATAACGTTAATTATATGTACATGAAAAATGTACTTGGATCATTTAATTGTATTATAATATTTTATTGTGAAAACAAATTAAAAACTCAAAGCAGTAACCCACCATAAAATCTTGTAAGTAGTAACCAGAACTCTGGTTAAACCAAAACAAGATACTGTTTTAATGCAAGCAATAATATGCATGCATTCTATTTAACATGGAACAGAAGACGTTATAATTTTCCAAGATTAGCTATTCTCATCCAGTACTGCCCTCTTTATACAATCCTTTTTCTTCACATATGCTCAAAACCTTTGGCTCCCCCTATTGGAATAAAATGATTCCAAAATATCTGTTATACACATCATTGTGCTTCACTTCTCCATCAACAGGAGTGAAACATGCATAACATATCTACTGAACTGTCACTATGAAGACATAAGCAACAGGGGAAAGGAAGTACCTATAAGAAATACATTTTCAGTTCAGGAAAATTATAGCTCCAATATGGTATTTATCTCCACTCACAACTCACAAAGCTAGCTAGAATCCCAAGTTGGACTGGAAGTGGGACCAGTGCAAGTGAAAAACAGAAGTAACCTCCAAAAGCATCTCAAGGATACCCCTAGAAATGGGAGAAAAGGGTCAGATTCAAAAATCAGATGAGGAAAACTGCACCACTTCTGAACAAGGCGTACTCTCTGCTCATCTATGAAATATGATGTAGATAAGGGCAGAGAAAGAGAGAACCACATCCAAGTGTAAGAGAACTGTGGCAGGATAGTGATCCAAACTATGAATTGCATATGGAACTTAATCCTACATAGTATAAAAGAGGGCAAATTAATGGATGTGTACCTAGATGTAGAGTGGCCAGGGCATGATGGATTGTACACAAGTCAACTACATTGAAAACCTATGCTACTGGGAATCCATATCCACATGAGTGTAGGATGAGGAAAATACTGTCTTCTCCTCAAGTAATCACTTTAACTCTTGAGCATAACATGTGATACCTCAGATCAACCAATCCAGCAACCTAACATCTGATACTGAAAGAATGTCTACAAAATAAAAATTAACTCCCCCAACAGCAAAACCGACTGGAACCATCTAATAAGCAATAACATCCTTGACATAAGATGCAATAAAGGATAGCAAAAAGGACAGAACTGGAAGAATTCCCCTCAACTCCACTGTGACCCACAACACAGATAAGGTGTGATCAAGGCAGGAATATATACAACCATAAACATGTGTGAGAACTTATGCTGATTGGTTCTATGCAAAATCCAACACCCAGCCACAGAATACTGACATACATATGGGAGTAAAATGAGGGCTCCCAATCAAAAGAAGAACTGCAATTTGATGTCTCCCTCCTTTATGATTGTGTAACACAATGGAAGATATAACATCCTCTATACCCACAGAAGAACACCACCCTACTCTACACTAAATGGTTATAGCATTCAGGAGAATGCATCCACGTGCAATGGCTTGGAACTGGAAAGTATTAAGGGCTCCCATACTACAGACGAAGAAAGGGAGGTAAAAATGCATTCAATAGTGTGGAGAAACTTCATCACCTGAGGAAGAGCAATGGGTGATCACTCACAAAACCCTATCATGAAAAGCAGACCATACCAATTTATTCAATACAAGGCATGGCAAGGATGGACAACTACCCCTTCTGTTAACCTTTGCAATCCATGGGTGGTAGGGTCCAGAACAAACAATTTTAAGAAACAAGTACATTGTAAGATTATTCAACTACATGCATTCTTGTGAGACATCCCATCTCAATGGTGTGTATTGCAAAGCCAATTGAAGTTAAAGCACAAATCAACATGGGTGTAAAGTGCAGATTTCTAACTGAAGAATGCCTGGTCAGGCATCACTCACCACACAATTGAATCCATATAAATAAGGAATGTAGCAATGGACGAAAGGAAAAGAAAATAGGAATACAAACTTACCAAGTCAAAATCACACCAAAACTTGTAAGAAGAATCACAAGTGGAAGACAAAAACCCAGTAAAGAAGAAACCACACAGTCGGTAAATAATGGAAAATTAACATATTATGTGCAGTCCACATGCCCAACTGTAGAATTTCCTCCAATGACCAACAAAAATGAGAAGCAAGGGAAAAGACGAGATGTTTAATCTGATGAGAAGACACACTGAACAAAGTTTGGTAGGAGGAATAAGCCATTTGAATTAAATATTGAACCCTACTGATGATGGGGGAGAGATTATGAAAATAAAAATACTTTTGAGAGATAAAAAGTCAGGAACAAGTACCATGGATGGAAGCCAAGCAAGACCGAACACAGAAGTCTATCCAGACTGTGATGATGGCAGTGATGAGTAATAGAAGGAAGAAATATATGTGTGAAAAGGATGGCTTACCCTCCCTAGATGCAAAGGTCTTTGGGAGGATGTTGTTGTTTTTTAATTAAGCACAAAGCTACACAAGGGGCTATCTGTGCTCTGCCCACCACAGGTGTCGAAACCTGGTTTTTAGCTTTGTAAGTCCACAGACATACTGCTGAGCCACTGGGGGGCTCTTTGGGAGGAAGGAATAATACAGATAAAAGAGAAGATAGGTACGGTGATAAAGTATGGATGAAATGACAATGGCAAAAAATTCAAATCATCGATGTCTACAGGTTAAGAGGAAAAGGAAATATGTCTTAAGGGAAAGGTGAAACATGGAGCATGAGAAATGAAGGACCACATTAAGATCCTACTCTAGAAGACTAAGCTGTCTGGCAGGATGACAAATCTGGAAGGAATGCATTAACATGGTAATGCAAAAAGTCAAAGGTAATGAGAAAAACAAAAGGTATGATATAAGGCAGCCCAATGACATGAGAGTGAGGAGATCAAAGACCCCCAGTCAAAAAAACTTGAAAGAAATTCGATCACATGATCAACAGTAGATCAATCAGTGTGGAATCCCTGAGTTACAAACAAACTGTGGAACACTTTCTATCTGCACCAATATACCTCCAAAGAAAGACCTATGGAATGAACTAAAATAAATGCTACAAAATGAGAAGAACCTGTTCCTCTTGCCAACAATCATATAAATCCCAGGCATGGAGATAAAAGATGTAGAACTGGTGACTGACATTGAAAAAGAAGGAAGGAAAGCAGGGAAAGGAGAACTGGAAGGAAAAGTTTCGGTTCTTGTAATCATGGAAATCATAGTTGAACTGGCCAATAAGGAGTGATCAGAATGACTTGGCACAGAGTGGTATGGATAAGTAATCAGATAGGAGGATAAACATAAAATAATTTGTGGGACCACTCTTGGTTGAAGACATTGACATTATTTTCCAAAAGCAGTAAAACCTCACAAGCAGAAAGTGAGGGAGTTGAAAGGGTATGGTGAGCTGACAATTCCATGGTACAAAGTTGTAGAGAAGAAGGCTGGGTCTGACTGAGATAAGTGCTGAAAAAGACATATAAACATAGAAGATATGAAGGAACTGATGAATATGCTGTCCAATTCAAGTTCATAATAAGCCAGAAGAAGCCAATCATCCACATCATGGAGCAAAGTCTGAAGATAGAGGTTGAGCTAAGTAACATACAATATTCCTGTGAAGAAACATTGATAAATCTCCTTCTGGGTCTCCTGCATCTGAGACTTGTGATACAGCACTAGTCACAGATGTAACCTCTGAAGTGGTAGCATGAATCCATATATCAAGAAGAGTCAACCAAAATCTAAATTATAAATAAAATTGGAACTGCAATAAATTGGAATTAAATTAAACAGTCTAAATAAGCTTGGAAGTAATGTAACTGAAAAACCACTTTGTAAGTATGCTAAAGCTTAATTAAACAAAGAAACACATTTGAGCATAAGCTTTGCCAATTGAGAAGTAATAGTTCAGTACAGGCATACAGAGGGAGCCATATGCATCTTGTGAGTGTGTTATGATCCTACTGGTGGTGAAGTGACACATGATAATTTCAATAGGAGGGAGCAGAAGGCTTGTGGCATGTATAAGGAAAAAAGTTTACTTATAAAGAGCAGCACTGGACAAGAATAACTAATCTTGTGAAAGAAAGTGAACACCATATTGCAATTACTTAATCTTTGTAAAATATACACATTTGTGATAATTATTTGCCTACTTTTCATTAAAATTACTTTCTTACAGAAATAAGCAATAGTCTTGTTTAAATGTTGATAAATGAAAAATAATTCCATTAAAAAATGTAAAAAAATACTTATTTTTCCCATACTTCAAGTATAACATACTTCTTTTAAGTTTATTAAAAACTTTGTTATGAGTAGCAACATCATCTTTAATTGTTTTATAACATTCACAAAGATGTGTTTTTAAATACAGTATCAAATATCGGCTTAGTTTGTGTACCAGTAGCAATCTGAACTGTAGAAACTTATTAAAAAAAACAACTATTGTGTGGACGTAATAAACACTAAGATGAAAACATTTTATATCAGATATAAAATATTACAGCTAATATGTAATGAGAAACATTTATATGAATATGATTATTAATTAATGTTTCCATAATTCAACATTCGTGAGCTCCAAGTCAAAATTATAAACAATAAGACAGCTGTAGAAAATTATTTCTTCTGACATGAGGAGTGGAAAAATAAAACAACCTGTTTAACACACAACATGATATAGAGCATTATATACACCATCTTTAATCCTTTTAAAATGACTTAGATCCTTAAAAACTGCTTCCAAATTAAAATGTTCTAGAATGTAGAAATGTAATTTCAATTAATTTAACAGTTAAACATAAATGAAGCTAGTGTGTGCATTTCTAAAGATGAAAAAAAGGAAAACCAAAGAAATTAAATTTAAAATAAATGTCCTCCAAAACTGCTTTCAGACAAAAATGATGAAACAATATTCCTATTTGAAGAGCAGCAACTTCCCTTATTTTTACTTTTACCAACTTCTTCACTCATTACTGAAAACATGTAACCATAAAAGTATACAAATCTAAATAGAAACAATACCCCTCTCTCTGGCTCAAAATTATATGAAATATAAAGCTAGGCTATACATGATCCAACCATCCATAGAACTTCTAACCAGTAACACGAGCAGATACTCACGACACTTTGTATTTAGTTTTCTTTCTCGCAGAATCATCTAGTTCATAGCCTGTTTCAATGACATCATGCGACTTTCCAGTTTCTTGTAAACGATTTTCCAGTTCCAGAACTAAATACTTGCATACTGGAAAACAAAATATTCAGTAGTATTTCATTTCTAACTTCTACTATTAGATTATAACATCATTCCAACTCTTCAACTATAATAACCACATGTATTACTATATAATTTCATACATAATGCAAAGTAACTACAACAATAACATGCCATTTTCATTTCTATCAACAAAGGTATTAAACAAATCCTTACTGCATGTAAATAGTTTTTACACAAGCTATCAAACTTTATAAATGTTAACAAAGTTGCCAAGGCAACATATATGATAAAGGCAAAGAGTGCTCTTTGAATATATAGCAAGGAGTTTGTATAATTAATACATAAGCTAACTGTTGTTCTTGGTTTTAAGATTTTAGAACACCAGAGCATAAAAAAACAAGATGTCTAAATACATGCTTTTCAACCTACTAAAACAACCAACCATAACATTAAAACCAATATATTATATAATAAAAACTTTTAACTTGTTCAGTGTAATCTATATGTTAAGATAAGCAATATGAAAAAAACTTAACATATTTTAGCATATCATTACCTATCTGAAACTCATAACTGATAAACTTAGGGAACTTTGAAGGAGAATACCCTTCCTTTAGGTGGTAAGTTCCAAACATGCAAATAGTTAATGTCACACTTTTCATGGCTAAAGCATGGATCATATGCTGTGTTCCATGTGTGTAATCACGGCTGTGCATGTGTTCATGGCAGTGAAAGAGTTAAAACAAGTCAAACAAACTAAACAATCATTAGACAAATCATATCTCTTACAAAACTTAAAATGCATTAAACTTCATACTCATGTTTGCATTCATAGTTTTTCATTCTATTTCCTAAATAAATCACCAATACATAGCTATTCAAAGGCTCTAGAAGGCCTGTGGTCAGCCTTTTGACCAGACCTATGCCTGCAATTATATAATATTTAGCTTAAGCAGCTATGTTTTGTATATATAATAACAAATGTTTTAAATAGTACAGTTTATATAAAAGTTATAGATACATTAAAAAATTACCCATGTTATGAACATAGAATTACAAAAATAGATATTGAAAATTGCTGTTAATAACTTATTTACACTTTTCTCATTTCTTAGGTTTTCTCTTTGTTTCCTTTTAAATAATTGCTCAATATAGAACAAAGGGGGAAGGTGAAATTCATAGTCAATAACTACAGAAATATTTGTCTACAAAAAATATTGGATGACTTACGAAATCAGTGACATGTAAGATAAACCACAAGTGTGGTCTTTTGACTCTTAAATTTATTAATTTCAAAAAAACCATTATTTATTCAATTTCTTTTGTATATACATATAAAATGTTGATATTTTGTCATGTATTATTTTTTCACTCACACTTAGTTTCAAGTCCTACTTCACATATACTATAAATTCATATGTTATCAAATTAAATGAAAACTGCAATTTCACTATGGATGCCTTCTTAAAATTCTACTAAGATTACTTTGGCAGTTATAAAGATGCTTTCTGATAATATCTTTTCTGGATATAATTATATATTTTTTCAAAAATTATATTATACAAGTAAACACAGTTTCACTACCAGTTAGATGTTTTTTTCACTTTTAAACATGCAGATGTAAAAATACAAAAATACCTTCACAACTATTTGGATATTTCACTCCATAAAGCTCTTCTTCTACAGGAACTTCTTTATTTCCTGATTCATTGCTTCTTACATAAAATGGTATTAAATAAAGTAGAGTGAAGAACAAAACATTTAATATCAATTTCATCTTTCTCTGAATCTGTTTGAGGTAAAATTCCTTCAACAAGGCCCTATAAGTAAACATTCACATGTAAAAATAATATGCAGTAGTTTGACACAGTAAAATTTTAATTTAAATGTGTTTTTTCAGGTAACAAACCAAAAATAATAAAACAACTCTTATTATAAATAAGACTCAAACTTTTCTAAAAATGTATATAATTATGAATGTTATTAATAATTTATCAAGAAACCAAGTATGCTTTGCCACTTAGTTAATATATGATTCCATAGAATATATTAAACTTTAGTTTCCTTACTCATTCGAGTTCTTGGACGTAGTACTTTTGCTGAACGAATACTAATAATATTCCAGAAAACACACGTTTGTTTACAACTCACAAGTAGAAAAAAACTTAGGCTCTTGGCATTAATTTATTAAAATACTAAATATTGTGTTTACCTTTAATTTTAAATTATGGCTCTTAATCAAGGTAAAATGAAATTTAAAAAAAAACAACTAAAATATATACTATGTATAATCTATTACCTAGTGATATAAATTACATATGATCCTCAAATCCGACAAGTCAGTACGAATACCAGTGCGAAACAAACACAACGCTATAGTGCAGAACAACTGATGTGTAAGTTAGCTTATAAAATAATCTTCACCACAAAAATTTGAATACAAATTTCTTTATATTATTGACTGTATCATTTGAACAACGAAAGTACAAACTTAATGCAACGTGGAAGTTTCCCTATGGATAATCTTCGATTACGTTACTCACTACACACCTAAACTTATGTTATTGTTCCCATCAATTAGTTCACCTATCGCCTGAATCGTAAAACTCTTTCAGTCTCGCTTTTATTTATTCGTGCAAAACCAAGTTTCAAAACTTCAGCTGCTTGTATATGAATTTTTTCCCAATGTTCTGCAAACCCTTAATTTAAAACCGTGAAATGATAATGTATAGTAGCTAAGCCCCACAAAAAATGTTAATTCATATTCAAAATAACATAAAACCCATATTGAAAAAAAAATTGTCAATAGAATTCAAGAGGTTTACCGGAACGTTAGCGGTAATTCTAAAATCCCATGAGCAAAAGAAAAGATGAATATAATACACTGCTAACCAAAATCTTAAGGAATGGAATGGAGGGCTATCTGCGCTAGCCGTCCCTAATTTAGCAGTGTAAGGTTAGAGGAAAGGCAGCTAGTCACCACCAACTCTTGGGCTACTCTTTTACCAACGAAAAGTGGGATTGACCGTAACTTTATAACGCCCCCACGGCTGGGAGGGCGAGCATGTTTGGCGCGACTCGGGATCGAACCCGCGACCCTCAGATTACGAAGCGCACGCCTTAACGCGCTAGGCCATGCCAGGCCCTTCCAAAATCTTAAGGCTAATGAACATAAAGAAAAAATATGCATTTGGCGTTGTTAAACTCAACCACTTATTTGAGTAGAGCTTCGAAAGATGAAAATAAGAAAAGTGAAAATAAAAATAAAAAAATGTTTTAGCATTTAATAGGGAAAATGTGAACACTGTGAAATTAGCCTAAATACTAGTTGGTCAAAAGTTTAAGACCATATCAAAAACAAGTCCTAAACAGGGTAGGAAATGCCCAACATGTGGTCTCAGTAGTGAGTTGCATGGCCGTTATGGCGAATAACTTCAAAAATTCGCTTTGGCATGGTCGATATAAGCATTTGCAGAAGGCTGGCTGGAATGATATTCGAAGTGGTGAAGATGGCTTCACAAAGATCATGCACTGTTTGTAATTGACATCCAATTTTATAGACTTCCCTTGCCATCCACCCCCAAGCATTTTCAATGGGGTTCAGTTCGCGTGAACACGCTGGATGGTCCAAAAGAATCATGTTATTCGCCATGAAAAACTCCTTTGTCCTGCGGGCATTGTGGATTGCAGCATTGTCCTGCTGAAGGATTCAGTCATTTCAATACAAGCGAAAGCCTTCAGTCGATAAGAATGCTCTCTTCAACATGCCAATGTGACCAGCTGCTGTTTGACGCCCCTGTTTAACCTGAAGCTCTATTGTTCAATGGAAGGAGAAAGCACGCCAGATCATGACGGAACCTCCTCCACTGTGTCGTGTAGAAAATGTCTCCGGTGGGATATCCTTATCGTGCCAGTAAGGTTGGAAACCATCTGGACCATCGAGGTTAAATTTTTTCTCGTTAGAGAAGAAAACCTTCGTCCACGTTTTTACGTCTCATGTTTGGTGCTTTTCATACAAAGTTTAACCGAGCTGTTTTGGTGTGGACGGAGGCGTGGCCTTTGAAGACGTACTGTTTTTAAAGCCTTTCTCTCGTAGATGCCGTCTAATTGTTCTTAAGCTGCATTCTGCGTTCGTAAGGGCCTTAATCTTGTTCGACGATCGGCTGGTATCTTGTCGGACAACCCGTCGAATCCTCCTGCTCAATGCTGGAGAAATTTTCTTGGGCCGACCACTTGAAATTCTCGTTCCGTATCCCTTAGGATCTTTTAAGAAATTTGCAACAGCAATTTTACTACGCCCAATCTCTCCAGCGATGGCACGTTAAGAGAGACCTTGCTTTTGCAGCTCAACAATTCTTCCACGTTCAAACTCTGTAAAATTTTCGGCTTTTGCCATGTTTTTACCCAATGTAACGCAAGAGATGTCAGTGGGAGACGTTGACAACGCTAATGCTTGAACACAAATGACTAAATTTCCTTACGTGGCTTCCGATTAACGCTTCGTTTCAGTATGGTCTTAAACTTTTGACCAGCTGGTATTTAGGCTAATTTCATAGTGCTCACATTTTCCCTATTAAATGCTAAAAAAGTAATTAATTTTTTTCCCTTTTCTTATTTTCATCTTTCAAAGCTCTACTCAAATAAGTGGTTGAGTCTAACAACGCCAAATGCATATTTTTTCTTTATGTTCATTGGTCTTAAGATTTTGGCCAGCAGTGAAAATCATCCAAACTATATCTGCTATATCTAGTGGCGGGCCTGATATGGCCATGTGGCTTAAGGCGTTCGACTCGTCATCTGAGGGTCGCGGGTTCGAATCCTCGTTGCACCAAACATGCTCGTCCTTTCAGCCGTGGGGGCGTTATAATGTGACAGTCAATCCCACTATTAATTGGTAAAAAATAGCCCAAGAGTTGGCGATGGGTGATGATGACTAACTGCCTTCCATCAAACCTTACACTGCTAAATTAGGGACGGCTAGCGCAGATAGCCCTCGTGTAGCTTTGCGCGTAATCCAAAAAAAATCTAGTATCGACGAGGTATTTCGCTAAATAATATTTACAGAGATATTCATGTCGGCTTGGATACCACACATATGGCTATGGTCTAGATTCCACGAACATCATCAATATTTATGAACCACAACTATTAAAGTCTGGACCAAATTAAGTAAGTGAGTCGTAATGGTAATTAGTTTAGTTTTAGTTAGATCATTCACAAATAAGCCTTTCAAAGTAACAATCGACAACACGACATTATTTATTTTATTTTTGATTTTTATAGTCAGTCGTTTAATTATTATTTAAAATAATTGTATTGTTATATAAAAGAATTGGCGAAACAATAGGCTAGTTTTTTGTTCTCACAGTAGATGAAACGTTCTCACTATATGCGTAAGAAAACGATATTAGCAATTTTTAGAAATCCATGAGTGAAAACAAAATAAAATGCGTAAGATACTAGAGGGTGGTAAATCTGTTAACTAAACAAACTTGTCAACAACAGTAACAAACAGGTTTATTATTGTCGCCATGTTCTATAATATATATTCACTTTTAAGGCTAAAACTTACACTTCACGTTAACAGCTGACTATCAGTGTTATATATAGCTGCTCTGCTTCACTTTCTTTCACATACAAATGTATACGAAAACTTCTAAAAACTTTTGAGTAAAGTTTCCAAACATCAATTCATGTAGTAATTATACTGTAATTTCAGTTTGCAAATTTGTGGTCAGAGTACTGAAAATAGCAGAAATTAAATTACTTGGTGAAATCTTCGAATAAACGCCAAATTTCGACGGCGTTTAGTCATAATAAATGCAAGTTAATAAATATGGAATATCATAAATTGCATTATCAGTATACTTTTTTGAAAATAGCTATAATACAAATAGTGTTATAGAAGAAAATAATATAGGCGTTCTTGAACTATTACGAGTAGTGGCTTAAGAACGCCTATATTATTTTCTTTTTATATTCGTGGTGGAAAGAGCACAAATCGCCTATTGTGTAGCTTTGTGTTTAACTGCAAACAAACAAATAAAATCTTAAGCCACCTAAGCAGTGTGTTGTTGTTACTGGTGGGGTAAAACGGGTTTCAGGTTGTATCTACGGAAATATTGAATAGAAGTCTAAATAGTTTCTAATTTCATTGCATATGCCACTAGTTAGACCACATTTGAAATATTGTGTTCAGTCTTTGGCTCCATACTTTAGAAAAGACATCGAATTATTTAAAATAGTTCAAAGGATGGCTACTAAAATGATACCTGTGATGAAAAGCTGTCGTACGAAGACTGGTTAATATCTCTTAAATTGTTTTATCAAGAAAAAAAAGAAGAATTAGAGTACATCTGTTTGACATGTTTAAAACTGATATTGATAATGCATCATCTTTTTTTCCTAATGGTAGAGCTAGGAAACACAAATATAAATTTCGGTAGAGTATGAAGTATCTTCAGCTATAGTGTGTTGTTTATGCAATAGGTTTCCTTCAGATATAATTGATACAGGAAATTTAAGGGTGTTCAAGAGAAAACTTAATAAACTTTTAAATACTAAGGACTGACTTTGAGTGTTTTATCTGAAGGTTTAGTTTAGTATATGAAAAGTTAATATGGATCAACATGTCTTTAAATGTTATGTTGTTTTATTATCTATGTTACATAAACTGAAAATTGCCACCATTTTAGCCCTTCTTGTAACTCAGTAGTAGGCTGAAGACTTATAATATTAAATTTTTTATATTCTTGGTATGTCAGGCTGAAGTGAGAAGGCTACTGTTTAATAACACCTTACACTTTTTACGCCATGACCAGCTTCTGGCCAAATATTTCTTCTTTCGTCAAGAAAGAGAATTGATTTATGAAATCACTGTTTAGTATTATGTGGTGTATCTTCAAACAGCATAATAATTTCAAAAAGTAATGAAATATATGGGAAAGTATTTTTAAAGTGTGGTATATAAACATACCATGCATTTTATGCCTTTTTATAGTAATAGAGTATTGTTCTAAATTTATCAGTTATTTCTGAGTATATGTCTGTTACCAAGAAAGTCATTATTTTGATGTTGGTTTAGCTGTTTTTGTTCATTGTCATACTACTGAGGATATACCGGTTCCGCCTATGAAGGGAATGGATGCAGTGCTGCGTGTTGTACAAGAATGCTGATAATTGCGTTCCTCAATGGTATGTCAAGGAGTAACTCAATGTTATAACTTTCCTTATGCCTGAATGAGAACGTCCATTCACGTGATTAGAGCTAGTCACTCTGGTTAAATATGGTGTTGCCTGCAAAGTATCAAACGTTTAATTTAAACATCCTGGTGTATGATCTCGGCCTGATCAGGAGAGTTTTAATCCAATATAAGCGACAGTATATCGTTCAAAACAAATAAGTACATTGTTTTTGTATTGCGTTATAATAAATATTGTGCTTATGTATTTCACATTGTATCCAGACTCCTTACTTCGATCTCACATACTCAGGTAATCAGAGGAACATAATATTGCATCATAATAAATACCTTGTTGAATTTCTTGTTATTATATAGGCCTATCCCTTCATCCTAAGGAAAAGCTGTTTGACCTGAATATATCATAACAGCACTGTTAACCATAACATCAACAAATAATGAAAGCATGTGTTTTCAGCAGCGTAAAACAAAAGGATCCAAATAAAAACAACGAAACTGAATTTAGCGAAAAACTAAGTCATAAAGATTTTTTTTTCGTAAGACATATTCTCAACAAAAAACTACTGCATACTGTGTAAGAGAAAGATTTAATATTTTTAAAACTTTCAGATTTGCTGGAAATTCTTCTCAAAAGTTATAAAAAAGACGAAGTTGTAAAAGTGCAAATTTTTTCCACAGTTTCTTTATTTTAAATCTTCTATTTAAGTTGAATAAATGTTGATTATTATAAGAAGATCGCTAAAGTTTTACATTACGTACACCAATGTTTTTTATTGTCCACTGCTTTTGTAAACAAATCCAACAGTTCATTTATATAATAAGTATTTAAATTAGTATCATTTTTCTAAAGTAATTTTAAACCTATCATACTGAATAGAGGCACGCCATGGACAGGTGAATTAAAGCGTTCGACTCGTAATCTGTGTGCATTGGTACAAACAAACATACTGAATATATTTTTGGTTAGGGTTGTTTTGTTTTGTTTTGTTTTAATGTACCACCCTCTAGTATCTTACGCATTTTATTTTGTTTTCACTGATGGATTTCTAAAAAATTGTTAATATCGTTTTCTTACGCATATAGTGAGAACGTTTCATCTACTGCGAGAACAAAAAACTAGCCTACTGTTTCGCCAGTTCTTTTATATGACAATACAATTATTTTAAATAATAATTAAACGACTGGCTATAAAAACCAAAAATGAAATAAATAATGTCGTGTTGTCGATTGTTACTTTGAAAGGCTTATTTGTGAATGATCTAACTAAAACTAAACTAATTACCATTACGACTCACTTACTTAATTTGGTCCAGACTTTAATAGTTGTGGTTCATAAATATTGATGATGTTCGTGGAATCTAGACCATAGCCATATGTGTGGTATCCAAGCCGACATGAATATCTCTGTAAATATTATTTAGCGAAATACCTCGTCGATACTAGATTTTTTTTGGATTACGCGCAAATCTACACGAGGGCTATCTGCGCTAGCCGTCCCTAATTTAGCAGTGTAAGGTTAGAGGGAAGGCAGTTAGTCATCATCACCCATCGCCAACTCTTGGGCTATTATTTTACCAATGAATAGTGGGATTGACCGTCACATAATGATGCCCTACAGGCCGAAATGGCGAGCATGTTTGGTGTGATGTGGGTTTGAACCCACGACCCTCAGATTACGAATCGAGTGCCTTAACCACCTAACCATGCTGAGCCTTTTGGGTTAGGAGACCATGACTAAGGACTTCATAAATGATAACAAAAGGGCCATCATTCCAGATATTTTGCAAAATTTAGTAGGAATTGTTAAATTTGTGTGCATTGGTACTTCCTGCATTCTCAGTATTTATATAAATGTGATAAAACGAATTAACTTCTAATTACTGAAAAATACTGTGGTACACTCCCATGCACGGATTTCTAACGGAGTACGTTACCGGCACCAGATAAACAAAAGGTCCAACGAATGTAGAATTCCAGAATATAGATTTGTATCTGTCCGAGAGTTGACTGAGTTATCTCAAAGAAAGTTTGTTTGTTTGTTTGTTTGAATTTCGCACAAAGCTACTCGAAGGCTATCTGTGCTAGCCGTCCCTAATTTTGCAGTGTAAGACTAAAGGGAAGGCAGCTAGTCATCATCATCCACCGCCAACTGTTGGGCTACTCTTTTACCAACGAAAAGTGGGATTGACCGTCACATTATACGCCCCCACGGCTGGGAGGGCGAGCATGTTTAGCGCGACGCGGGCGCGAACCCGCGACCCTCGGATTACAAGTCGCACGCCTTACGCGCTTGGCCATGCCGGGCCGTAATCAGTTATTTATCTGAATGAAATCTGATAAAATTCAACCTAGACTATACTAACTCTTGCAAATAGATAATAAACCTCTATACGTTTGCATTAATTTTTGGATATATTTGCAATTCATATTGATCAAATAATTCTTTTGTTGATTTGTAAAACACTTATGTTTCAGACTTTGATGGCCCGGCATGGCCAAGCGTGTTAGGGCATGCGACTCGTAATCTGAGGGTCGCGGGTTCGCATCCCGGTCGCGCCAAACATGCTCGCCTTTTCAGCCGTGGGGGCGTTATAATGTACAGTCAATCCCACTATTTGTTGGTAAAAGAGTAGTCCAAGAGTTGGCGGTGGGTGGTGATGACTAGCTGCTTTCCCTCTAGTCTTACACTGCTAAATTAGGGACGGCTAGCACAGATAGCCCTCGAGTAGCTTTGTGCGAAATTCCAAAACAGACAAACAGACTTTGATTTGAAGACGTAAATAAATTAATTACTTTTGTATTTTTGCAAAAAGTGCCATTTTTTATTCCACGTAATAAACAAAATGACTTAAAATTTTAAGATAATGAATTCAATTGCAAAATATGTTGGCAACACTTTTTTATCATTAAAGATTACGTTTATTAATGCATTTTGTGTGATTTAATATATCAATCGGTGGAAGAGAGGCTGTTTTTCGTATTACACGGGTACTTCCGGTTGACTATTGTTGCTGATAGAATTTACAAATAAGACTAATTTATTTGAGAAAGTAAAAGGTAGCTTTTACAATTTGGAAAAGGTAAGAAAATAAGCATGATTAAAATAACAGGAAAGTGGCTTGGCTTATACTATACTAGTTAATGAAAACATTTACAAATAACGTATATCTGACTAAACCTAACGAAGTCTTGTACTGCCTCGATTACTGCCATAGGGATATTATTATTATATGTTAATATAATTTATTAAAATTATATATTATAGTGTTAATTTACTCAGAGTGATGACTAATCTTGGTATTAATGTAACAATAAGTGTTGTATATTCTTGCTCTATCTGTGCAACAATTTCGATAATTGCTACTATATTAATAATATTATTACTTAGTATTACTTGCACTACTCATAGTTGTTGCTCACAAGTTATAGAATAGTACTGTATATGGTCATACATCATAGCATATTTTTCACTTAATTTGCAAATAAAGAATGAAATAATTATTACCACTAAACTGACCAATTTTTTACTATTACTACTATCTTTTCATCAAATTACATTTAAGGAAACCTTTATTTTTCATTTATGTAACCTATATCCCTAATCTCGTTATAAGTATTTCACTGTAAAACTAAAAGCTGTAACAACACCTCCAGTATATCTATCCCACAGACAGACTATTCTATTAGAAATGTAACATTACATTTGAATAAAGTTGTGCCCAAGTTTTTCCAAATGTTGAATCTTCATATTGCATGTAGAGATCATGTTTGTGAGGTTGATATATAGTTATGCATCTGATAATAGTAATATGGATGTCAGTTAGACTGATATGCTTAATTAAATTATTCTCTGTCTAATGTAGTATTTTGAAACAAAGAAATATTTAGTTTCTCTTGAATCCTAACTTTTCATGTAACTTGTTACAGGATTAAAAATTGTTTGTTTTATCACAATCTTACATATTCAACACAACTCTTAAGTATTTATCACACAGTTGAGGCTTAAAAGTTTACTTGTCTCTTACTTCTATCTATCACATTGTGTGTTAAATTCACATAAGTTATCCTTCTGCTTGTAAGAACTGGTTATATTTGTTTTTTGTCTTTAAAAGCTTCCCACATAGCCCTTCTTCAAAGTTGACCATTGGACAGCTGTACATGCTACAGTATATTTGAATAAGTTGCACAAGTAATTTTCATTTATTTTTATGTACTATTTGTTTTAACTAAAGTGTATAAAATTAACAATCTTCTTACTTCTTATAGAATCTTCAATAAGAATACTATGTAAATTGATTTTATAAATTAGCATAATAAGCTATGGATCATACATAACTTTCTATATACATGCCTTAAATATTCTGATTCAAAACTAACCATTTCTTCTTTCAAGGGTATAATTCTATTCAACTCTAACACAAATTATCACAAGTCAGTTATTTTTCACAGTGGTTGTAGACTAGGTATTAATCACATAATTAATATGTTCAATCCAGAATATAAACAATTTCTTCATTCTAAACATATATACCCCAACACAAACCTAAGCATGCAACTTTTCATGTGTATCCTTTTATTCAACTCCACCAGAAGTAAACGCAAATGCAAACAAACGTGGCAGGGGTTTAGTTTAGAGAGAGAGAGAAATCAGAAGAATTCTCTCTCCAACTGGGGTGTTCAGGAACGTTGTGGTTCCTCTTCGTCCCCTTTCGTGGAAGGTTATTGAATTTAGCTTTTTTTTTGCTTTTTTTAAAATAATTTTTTAAACTCTTTTTTTTTGGGTGAAGGAGTAAAGTTTAGTATTATTCGTGAATGAGGCACAGGTAGCACTGGAGAAAACAGCCAGATCCCGTTCAAAGGCAGTTGTCATAGTAAATGTGAACTCAAACGACCCGATTCAAGGTATGGCAATAGAGTTGCCTAGGCTGGGATCTAAAGATCCAATGCCTTAGTTTTTGCTGTAGGGGAAACGGGAGCACCCCGAGAAAAACCCACTTTCACAGGACAGGCGCCGAAAGTTTTACCTGTCCTGTGCCCGAAACCTGAAAAAGAAAAATACATGAATTTTTGCCCTTTAAGTTCCACCAGAAGTTATTGTGTGTCAGCCCTTTATCTTGGTGTAAATTATAATCAGTGATTTTCTATTGGTCATATAATTAACAACTGCTGTAATTTTTTTTTTACCTTGGCCTTGCATGCTGCAGTGTCAGTTGAAGTATCTATCAAACCACAAAGATTGAAAACTATATCTGTTTATATGTAACTTTTTTTTTAATTCTTAAATTATTTCCTTTAAAGAAATGGTTACCTTTTGTTTATTCCATATATGAGCTATCTCCTCCTTTTGTCAACTGTGGTTATTAGACTTTCTTTTACAAGGTCACCTTCAAATTATGGTGGTTTAAAGGAGTAGAATTAGAATAAATACACTGGTGGTTGTGTATTCACACAGACTTTGTCATTGTCAATGTCTAGCTGGAACTTGCCACATACTAAATAAAATGGAAGTTGACATGTGTTTCTGTAGTTTATAGTACTTTAAATAATTCAATATGTATTTTGGTTACTTATAATATTAGCTAGATTAATGTATGACATTAAATTTCTTAATTTGTAATAACTACAATAACCAAATGTGATAGGCATGGTACACAAATCTTTTCACATAACAGTTGTGTTTTGGTGTTTGATTCTGTCTAAATAGACCTAACCAACATTAGACAGTTTTGTGTTAATGAGTTAAATTACTGATAACAGTGAGGGTACCAAATTAACAACCTAAGGAGAGTGGTCTTGTTTTTTTGTGGTTTGCTTCTTATTCATAATTAAGACTATGTAATGTTAATTGTAATTGTTATTGTAGAATGTGAGCAGTTTTTCTGTGGGAGTTATTTCATAATTTTAATTATTTGTACTGTTACAATATACTAACTTTCTAATATCCATTGGTATACAGCATTAAGTGATACATTTATACAATGGAGAAATTGGAAAGGACTGTACATAACAGGACCATTGATGTTTTTTAAAGATAAGCATGGTTTAGGTGTTGTTAACCCTTAAACAGTGGGAATGTTGTAGGTAGCAGCATCAATCAATGATGGCTGCCATTTAAGGGTAAATAAAGGCTTGAAGCCAACAGCAGAGTTTTTAGTCTTGATGAAAAACATACAAACAGAATAATGGAATGTCTTTATAAAAGGTTTTAAAGTAAAGTAGGAAGACATTAACAATATTATGTTGGACTCCTTTTTATTTAGAATACTGTTTTTTGTTCCCTTTACTATAGGAAGAATAATGTGTTTAAAAATGTAGATTAGGCTATTAGTGTGATGTATGATGATGAGAAACCCTCTTGAAGTAAAAAGGTATTCTCAAGATGGCTGGTATGGGTATTAAAACTTTAATTAAAATAAAGTACAGAACAATATTTTGACCTTAGGTTAACAAAGGTTTGTTAAAGTGCTAATACTCATACCAGCTCTCTTGAAAATACATTATTAATGTGATGCTTAGCTTAAAAGTTTCAATGAAGAAGAAAGACTTTTTGAGACAAGAAACATTTAGACCATAACAGAAAAAAAAGTATCTGTGGTATGTTAGTGTCTTATCTGTTCTTCCCCATGGAATGTACTGCACATTTTCATTATAAAGTTATGTTTTTAACTATAAAGCACATAGATATAATTGTTTAGTTAATTAGCCATAGAAGAGCTCCCTCTGTGGTAATCCCTCCCCTAACACTTTTCTACCAAAACAACAACAAAAATTCAATATAAATAAATGACAGGCTCTGCTGTCATCTTTTAAAATTAGATGCCCATCTGCAGTTTTATACAGAAGATTTTGGCTGTTAATGTACTACTGCTCCTTTTTGAAAAATACCATTCTTAAAGCTTTAACTTGTTACATTGCCTCTTTTTTAAAAGCAGGTGGAAATCTATGTTAAAAAGTCATGTACAATGCTTTGATCTTTACTGGTACCATAACCATTTCTAGCATAGAAACTGTTTTTAAATGCAATACTCAGTTTAGAAAGTTCTGGAATCTGTAAACAGTGTGGTAAACTAGACATCTCTAAACATTGTTTTATTTATTAATGTATAAATTATACATAATGCATATTTCAAACATTAAGTTAAGGCTTGTTTTATTTAGTATGAAACAAAGTTTCTGTATCCTGAAGGTTCTATAGGCCTAAGTACATGTATTTACCTACTTTTACATTCCAGTAGAGTTTCCTGTTACAAGCATTTTATTTACATTCTATAAATAATTACCAGCCACCACTTCCACAAATAGTCCTTAAAATATTTATGAAACTTGGATTCTATACAGTGAAGATTTTAAACATTTTGCTACTAATTTCCACTACAATCTCCCACATTTTATCACTGTCTTGGTCAATTTATTTGTCTTCCATCCACCAAAACATATTTTGCTATTGGTTGAAAACTTAAAGAAGTTCTCAAAGCTTGCAAACTTCACAGCTACTACCAACAGTGCAGTTCTGATTAGCTTTATTTCAGCTAAGTGTCAACATGTTCTTATGGGTTATAGAAAGACTGCATTTTGAAGTACTTCCACTGTATCCACGTTCGAGTGAAAGATGGCAACTGTTTACATGTGGCCAATTTTATGCTGTAAAATCAATCTAGTTTTATTGCTAAGATAATTTCTGGCACATTTTCACATTTTAACAAGTGAATATTTATTGCAATGTGACAGTGGTTTCTCATGAACATTTTCTTAAATGTTGTACTATCAAGATTTCAGTACTGTTGGCTAGTCTCATACCTAAATGATTGCATGCCCAAGAATGGGACTTTTTGCATTTTCAGCAGTTTCTAACATTTACTGACCAGAGCACTTTTCTCGTGTTGACTTGGTACCTGTTGTTCTACATATTAAATTTCAATATCTCAGCAAAAATTATAAATTCAGTTATTTCAATTTTTTAGACTTGATAGCTTTCCATTCTGCCACATTATTTCATGTAACATGCAAAGAAAAAATGAAAAAAAATGTTCAAATTTCATTTCTGCTCAGTTCCTAATGGTTTTTACCTGTGAACAACACTTATCAATTTTTTTATAGAGTTTTTCACACCATCTGAAAGTGTCAGCTTATATTTGCTAGGAAGCTTTCATCACTTAAAAATATAATTAAATATAATTATCCATGTTTTTATTTTGCTGATGATTTTATTATAACCTTTTCTCTCTTTTCTGATTTCACAGACTGTAATCTCAACAAATAGTAATGAAGTTCAGCTTTGAAAATAACTACAAACAAAGTTTTTAAATGGTATTAAATAGGGCAGGTTATAATCCACTTGTGTAGAGTAACTAACATGAGGTGTGAATTAATTTGTGGTTTTATGAGAAAGTGACTAAACCAAGTTTCTGTAGAGAAGTGAACAATGAAATCCAATAGTTTTGAAATCTTGGATCAAATCATGGATCTTGGAAATTTCTTAGTCATATTAGTTGTTTTTTTTTTTTTCTTTTTCCTTTCTAGAAATGTTTTGTGTTAATGTATATTTGATTGAAAGCTATAGAAATTTTATTATTTATAAGACATCAAGTAAGCTTAGTTGGACTTAGCAAGTAACTAATTTGGTTTTTATTTTTATTATGTGTTTACTCGATAGTAATAGATGATTAATTATGATGGAGTGTTGCATATTATCTAAACACCTAAAATATATTTTAGGTTGTTAATGGTGAGTGAAGGACTTAAATTGTACAAACTACTAACATTTTATTACTATACAAGATTTACTTTGTTTACTTGGTTCACTCTTTGAAGGAACACTGATGAGTTGCAAATTCAGTGAAACTAGTCTACTGCAGCAGTAGTAGTGAACAAAAGAATCAATTAGGCCTCCATATTATCTATAGTGAAGTTCACATTTTGGTGAAGAAAAGAATTTAACAAATGATTTACCATTTTTTCCAAACTTGAAACAAGATAATTAAACTTCTTCACCAGAAAATTTATCACAAAACATATATGAGTAATTGACATGACTGTTTGTGCTTTGTGTCACATGAGGTATCATTTGGTTGAAAATACCAAAATGCCTGACAATTAGAAAATCAAATTTGCTGGGAACAAATGTTACCATAAGTGCAGTAATCAAGACAACATCAGGATATTTGCTGTGAAATCATAAAATTATAAACAGTTTTCTAAGTTAAACCTGAGATAAATTTTCCACATTCTACCCATGTGATATTCAACTTTCAGAGGAAGGCAAAAGCAAATGATACTTATGAAAAGGAAACAAAGTGATTTATTGTTTAATACTAGCAAAATACAGTAAAAGACTCCTAACAACTTTGTTGTTCTTAAAATAACAAACTGAACTTATCTTTTCTGTTTGCTCTGTAAAAAGTATCAAAAATATGTCAAATTATTGTAAATTTAATGTCTGTATTTTCTCTCTCTCCTTCAATATTAAAACATGCAATATTTCAAAGTGAAATATATTTAAAAAATAAATGAAAAAATTTTACAGATTATTTCTTACCATGAAATGTTTTTTGCCACCACTCTTAAAGTTTGTTGTGAAATTCTATGTCTTTACTATATACTCTCACTAATTTCAAGAACTGCTCACTCTGAAAACATTACAAACTAAAATATTTCTATATCAGTTAGAAATGTATACTAGTTGACCTACCTATCCAAAACATGAGGAAGGTAGGAGCTACCAGGTGGTAACCTAATTATAAGTGGACATGACACACACTAATGGTTTAGATTAGTAATATAGAATGATAAAGATTAGCTGTTCAGGTAAATGTGATGTGAACACAAGTGAGAAAATTCTCAAACTTTTTAGTAAAATAGATATTCAAAAATTAGATTACAAACATCCATCAAAATGTCAGATAAAACTAAGAATTTTAAATTCAAATTTCCAGCATTTTTTAATGTATTTTTATATATCTTAAAAGTTGTAATAGCTATAACAAAAGCTACTTGCATATTGTAAATAGTTCCATAATATATTCAGCCACTGCTAAGTAACTGATCTATTAACCTTATCAGTGTGGATAGCTTGCTTTGAACAAAAGTAGATACTAATAATAAAAAATGTGAATTTATAAGTTCATCTTTATTGACATTTCATCTGATTTTTATTTATTTTTTCTCCTTATTTCAAAATGTCATTAATGGTATTTTAAACTTTTCTCTTTAGCGATACTTTCAAGTCCAACGATAGGAGGATGAGTTGATGTTGCAGCAGTATTGGTGACATTGTTTTGGCTCCTGAAGGTTATTACAGCATTCACCACCTAATTGTTGTAATATGGCTAATTTTTAAACTTGTTTCAATTATTTTAATCTATTTTTAAGACTACTGGACACACTTCAAAAATATTTAAAAAATATGTTAAAACTATGAACAAAGAGTAGACTGTGGTACTGATGGGAGACTTAACTCATCAGTATTGCATGTTTAAATAGAATAAATAAACTACCAAACTAAATTGGTACTACAATGAAAAACATACACATCTGTCATTGTGTAAAACACCAAAAATATGCATTAGTGAAATAATCTGACTTTATAAATATCAAATTTATTATAAAAATTTGTTAAAGATAACTGCTTATTGTTCATTTTGTAAAACGTCTTATGTTCAGCCCTTAAAATAAGAAACCCTGTCAATAATATCTTGATCCACTTCTTCTTCTCCATAGAATCTAGAGGATTAGCATTCAGTAAATGAACTCTAATTTCAATCATCATTGTGCTTAATAACATAAAAGACCACCAGAATACCTAACTTGTAGACCTTCAATTTAAAAAAAAACACCTTAAATCTTGTTTTCCTAATATTATTTTAATGATGTTAGAGGCCAGTCTTTTGGAAACTATCATATAACCAATTGATAACATTTGATAAATTAAAAGATTCTGTATAGCATATTTATGTAAATATAATGACTCATAAATATGTGTCAGAATATCTTTGAGTGTAATCAGAGTATGTTCTGTACTGTTTTAGATCACAACGTTATTTCTGAAGATTTATATTTGTATACTAAAGCATCATTAGCACTTGTTATTCATCACGAGCCCTGGTGATGGATATTCACAGTTTTAGTGTAGAACCAATAACCTGTCATGCATGGAACAAGGACAAAACTCGTGAGTATGTTATGTGTAACATAAATGAAATGCTAGCATGGGTAAAATATTTTATTACTTTGAACACAGAATAAATTGCCCTCCAATAAAAGTAGGACTAACTTTAGAAATAATTTCAGCACACAAACAAAACGACATACAATTCTGTCATTAGCTTATGATTTTTGTATATGTGATGACCTCGACCTTTTAGTGTACATAACTTTATAGACCTTAGTCCTTGATGCTTGTGCAAATACACATACTACCATATTGTTACATTTGTTGTGGGGGTTTTTAGTCATTTCTGAACTTGAGTCCACAAGAGGAGGAATATTCAAGACACCATTTGGGGATTTGGGACACAAGAACCATGTGCTAGTGTTTCTAGTTTTCAACACAGTGGTCATACTTCATTGGAGGATATGGTGTATAAACTTCCCTGTTGAACTATGATATATCAAGACTATAGTTTTTAACTAGTTCAGAGTATTGTAATAATTCTTTTATTATTAATATTTTTATTTTCTTTAAAAATAGATATTTGAATTTTCCAGTAACTTGTATTGAAACTTCTTAAATTTTGTTAGATGACAACTACAGTGATCGTGCACTTGTATTTGTATAAATGTACAAATTATGGTCAGCAGTGAGAAACTGGATTTTTTTTCTTTCTGTGTCACAAAAGTGTATAGTGCTTGTATAAACTAAGGAATTAAATACTTAGAAATATGTCAGTGAAGAGATAGACCATCAAGTCTTTCAAACATGAATATCCATACTTGGGTTATAAATTTGAAGACTATAAATAAAAAAATCCTTATCTAGCTACACCTAAAGATAAATATGACTTTATATTTGAAACTTTATTGTTTTTTGAGCAGAGTTAGCACTATCCCCTAACAACAACGAAGTACACATTTTTGAAAGGGAAGGAAGCAAGTGGTTACTAAAAGACGTGTTGAGTCAACATGATCTTCGAGTAACCAGTATTGACTGGGCACCCAACACAAACCGCATTGTCACATGTTCAGCTGTAAGTTCAATCATACAGTAACTTGCTTCTAAATTATAAGGTTGTTGTTTTATGCCAAGCTTTTCTCAGAATAGTATGTGTAAGCAGTAATAAAAGAACATTTTGGAATTTATCTAATACATTATCGTAATTCTATGGTCAAATTCAAAACATTAAAACTGTCTGATTAATTTAACAGTTCAGAACACTAAAACTGTCTGATGAACTCTTTTTGAATGTCTACAGGATAGGAATGCATATGTTTGGACGCAAGTTGATGGAAAATGGAAACCAACCTTAGTACTTCTAAGAATCAATAGAGCTGCTACCTGTGTACGGTGGTCTCCACTAGGTAATTCCTAGGTTTAACATAGAAGAAAGTTATATTGTAAAAGGTGCACAAGTTAAAATAGTATTCCTTACAGTTCATCTTTCAGTTCCAAATTAGTTAGACAGTTTCAGTATATTTGGATTGAAGATTTTTAACTTTTTCAGTAGTCAAAGTTACTTAACAGCATAATCAAAAACTTAGTACAAAGTGTTTGAGTTACACTATTCATATAATCCAGTAGGAGACTATGTGAATACCAGGAGGAAATGAGAGATAGTTCAACTTTTGTTCTTGTGCAAAAAATTATTTATGATACACCATTGTCTTAATAAATTTTTAGAGGTTACGATACATCACTTTAGTACTCAAATTGTATTTATTTGCTTTTGAACATGGTTGAATTACATAGAATTAGGAAAGTAGTAATGTAGATATTGTTTGTGTCTAAGAAGAGGGATTAAGCTTCTCTTGACCATCAGAGACACTTGTATATCTTCCTTTTTAATTGAAAAATTATTTTTCTTGCCAAACAACTCTCTACTAGTAAAAATTTACTGTAGAATTGTATGAGTGAAAGGGAGGAGAGGATCCTGGTGGTTGAGGGGTCCAACCCTAACACACCACTTTGGCCTTGAATTTCTGTAGACGGACAGCCTTTGGGTGGCCTCCCATGGGTCAGTCGGCTAGTCCACTTGGGCTAGGGTCAACCAAGTACCAGTGTTGGAAGTTCTCAAGAGGTGTTGTGGACATTGTGTCTGATGTTGGTGTTTGGGTATAGTGCTCGCAAAACCCTGGTGTTGCTGCAATGCCCTTGCTTGACATTGTAGTGCGTCCCCTCATAGAGCTCCATGGTGGGTGGGGTCAGTGGGCACCAAAATTTCCTTTTTTTCTATGGATCCTCCAAATAAAAAATTTAAATAAAATAGTGAAAGAAATAGTCATTATGAAAATGACCACATCTTGTGAGCATTTCTGAGCAGCAATCTTCAACATCTGTACCACCTGTTATACCTCATTTTCTTATCCTATATTCTCTTTCAAAGAAACCTTTAGGGCAAATGTCCCCCTTTCTTATTCAGAAGGGACTTGCTTGCTCTCCAAAGTCAGTAAAGAAGCTTCGATCTGGAAACATATTGGTGGAAACATCCACATCTCAACACAGTAAACTCTTCTTGAATTCAAAGGCTATTGGGGATATACCTATTGAGGTTACACCTCATACTACTTTGAATTCATCACAAGGAGTTATTGTTGAGAGGGAATTGAAGAACATCCTGGAGTCGGAGATTCTTACTGGTTTCTCCACTCAAGGAGTTTCTGCAGTGAGGCGTATCTCACTCGCAGAGATGGAGTTACATTGCCAACCAATATCCTCGTTCTGACATTTATGTCACCACATGTACCTGCCACCATCAAAGCAGGTTATCTTAATTGCAGGATACGGCCATAATTCCAAACCCTCTCCGATGCTTCCAGTGTCAGAGATTCGGTTACTCAAAGATGTCATGTCATGGTTCTCTGACATGTGCTTGTTGTAGTGGCAAGAACCATGATGCCTATGAGTGTGAAACGGACCACATTATGTCAATTGCAATGTCTCTCACCCATCCTACTTTCGTTCTTGTCCTAAATGGTTGGAAGAGAAAGAGATGCAGCATTTGAAAACAATTCATAACATTACTTATCCTGAGGCTCGAAAATTGCTGTCCATCACTTTATCTCGGACGTATGCTTCTAAACTTTTTTCCACAACTATAGTGGGAGTGCAGAGAGATCTCTCTGTGCCTCCAAGAGAATCGTTCTCAAAACAAATGAAAAGCCTTTGGCCTCCATGGTTAAAACAATTAATGAATCAACTTCTACACCCATCTCTGTCCCTTCCATACATTCCAACAAACCCCAAGATCCTCATTCTTTGGTTCCAAGTACAGGCATTTCCTCAGATACATCTTCTTCTCCCACCCCAAGATGCAAAACAATCATTCGTTTGCATCCTCAGTCACTGGAATCTTATTCCAACAACAAATACCTGCCCAGTCAACCCACCTTTCAGCAGTTTTCTTTGTACAGAAATGACAGGCTGTGTGATGGATGAGTGCATGGATGGGTGGTACTGTTGGTTGATCAGCAGGTGCCCTCCCTGTCTTTGTCACTCAACACACCCTTGGAGGCTGTAGCCATCCTTGTTTCCTTGGGTCATACCATCACTGTTTGTTCTCTCTACCTGTCACCTGGAGAAATATAAGATCAATCAGACCTTGATGCTCTCATTGAACAGTTGCTGTCTCCCTTTTTAATCCTGGGGGACCTTAATGGACATCATCTCCTCTGGGGAAATGTTGTTATTGATAGGAGGGGTTGCTCTGTAGAGCATATGCTCTCTGACCACAACCTTTCTCTTTTCAATACTGGCTTTTCTGCTTATTTTTACACACCTAGTCAGTCCTTTACTGCTTTTGATCCCTTCATTATTCTCCCATTTTTTATGCAGGGTTGACAATAATCCACGATGCAGTGATCATTTTCCTATAATTTTGAGAGAGACTGGCCATGTTTCATGCCACCCAACCTGCATGGATCAGGCAAACTGGCCCACTTTCACTGCTCTCACAGGACTTGATTCTGCCATCGTCTGTCAGCCATCAATAGACAACTGTGTGGCAGCAATAACTGACTGTTTTATACAAGCAGCTGCTCAGTGTATTCCTGAAACCTCAACACGTTTTCCACTATATCCTCATCCGTGGTGGAATCCTGCCTGCCTCATGGCACGAAGGCTCAAAAACGGGCCTGGGATACTTTCCGTAGATATCCCACACTTTCTAACAGCACTGCTTTCCAGTGGGCCTGTGCACTTGCTCAGTGGATAAGATGTTAAAGCCAGAAGGAAGTTTGGATTAAGTTCACAACTGGCATATTTTTTACCACCAGTTCCAAAGTCATATGGGACAAGATTCGAAAGGTCAGCGGGCAATACACAACTGTCCCCCTCTCGATCTTACTCTCTTATGGCCAGGAAGCAGCTGATATCCAGAGCATCACTGATACTCTAGGTGAAAGCTTTTGCCAGGTATCTAGCACTTCTGCTTCTTCCTCAACCATCTTAGCCATCAAGACTCAGGCAATACGATCACATTCTTCCTTTTGAGCTTATTGTCTCTATGACTATAATCGTCCTCCCTTTACACTGGTGGAATTGAAACTGGCCCTTCATCAGTGTGGCAGTACATCAGTTGGACCAGATGATGTACACTGACATGCTATGCCATCTACTTCCTGCTTCTTTTGATATTCTTGTAATTGTTTTTAACCGTATCGGGCTGGAGAATGTTTTTTCTGATGCCTGGCTATTGTCTTACCTTTCTCTAAGCCTGGGAAAGATCCAAAGATTCCTTCAAACTACCGTCCAATTGCTTTGACGAACTGTCTCTGTAAAGACCTTAGAGAGGATGGTTAATGCTCATCTTGTTTGGTTCCTCGAATCAAACAACCTCCTCTCGCCCACCCAATGTGGGTTTTGACGACAGCGCTCCACCTTGGACCACCTGATTCGACTTGAAACGTCAATCAGAGAAGCCTTTATCAAACAACATCTTGTATCAATATTCTTTGACATTGAGAAGGTTTATGATACAACATGGAGGTATGGCATTTTGCGAGACCTCCATATATATGGGTTACGTGGCTATTTGCCCATTTTTTAATGGACAGGAGATTCCAAGTTCATATGGGTTCAACACTTTCCCCTTCTTAGGGCTGTGTTTTGAGAGTCACGCTTTTCAGTATAAAGATTAATATCATCACTGAACAACTCCCTTTCACTGTTGCAAATGGGCTCTATGTCGACAACTCACATCTGATGACAGTAGTTGAACATGAGATATATTGAGCAGGAGCTACAAACTTCCCTCAATCGTGTAGTGAAGTGGACCATGGCAAATGGCTTTAATCTCTCTCTTTCTAAAACTGTTTGCATGCACTTTTGCCACCAAAGGGGTATTCACCCTGATCCTGAACTTCATATCGGTGAAGTTCGCTAACTGTAGTCCCTGAGACCAAGTTCTTGGGGCTTATCTTTGACTGTAAGCTGACCTTTATACTACACATTAACCAGCTATGGGTCAAATGTACAAGAGCACTGAACATCCTCCGTGTCCTCTTAACCACCATTTGGGAGTGGATCGATGTTCTATGCTAAAGATATATCGTGCTCTTATTCAATCGAAAATCAACTATGGATCACTGGTTTATGGCTGTACCAGAGCCTCGGCCTTAAAGATGCTGGACCCCATTCATCATCAAGGACTTCAATTTTGCACTGGGGCTTTCTGCACCTCCACAGTTCAGAGCTTATACATAGAATTTCATGAAACTTCTTTGCACTTCTGCTGTTTGCAACTGTTTTTACTATTTGCTTCAAAACTTTCTTCCTTGTCCAAGCATTCCACCTGAGGTTGTATTTTCTTTCCTCAGTGGGCCATACTTTTTCAGAACAGACAATCTGCCATTGTTCCTTTTGGCCTTCATATTCAGGTGCAGTTGGAAGAATTGGGTCTGTCCTTGGATAATATTGCAGTATCCACTGGTCAACTCATCCCATCATGGCTTATTACAGTCCCCAAATGTGACCTTCTTTGAATCATATGAGAAAAGTAGATACTCCCGATTGGAAGTACCATCTTTTATTTACTGAACATCTTTCGAACAATCTTTCCATTTTTATTTATACAGATGGTTCAAAATCAGGTGACTCTGTGAGCTCTGCCATGGTTTGTTGTGGTTGTGGTAGTTGCGTGCAGAATCCTCTCAACTGCTTCTGTGTTCACTGCTGAACTGTATGCCATTTCTCTTGCCCTGGATCACATAGAAGCTAAGCAGTACTCCAACTGCACTATTTATACTGGCTCGCTTGGTTCTATGCCTGCCCTGGAATTGCTTCATGTTAGTTCACACCCTGTTCTCACTGATATTCAAAACTGACTGGCCTATTTCTCTTTAACATCTACTTCTATCCAGTTTTTCTGGATACAGGGCCACAGTTGGTATTCGCAGGAACGAGCTCGCAGACACGACAGCTAAATCTATCTGCTCTGGCACTATCACCACTATGCTTATTCCATACATGGACTATGATCCTGTATTCAAGGCTCAGCTCTGTGCCAACTGACTGTCGACTTGGAGTGAGCAACACAAAAACAAACTTTTCCAAATAAAACCCTATATTGGACTTTGGCCATCTAGCTTCCGTGAGGATGGGAAGGAGGAAGTTGTTTTAATTAGACTACGCATTGTTCACAGTTTTTTAACTCATCGTTTTCTTTTATCTGGAACTGATGCACCAATGTGTTGTGCATGTAACACTCAGATCACAATAAGCCACATTTTAATGTCTTGCCGTCGCTACGACTCTTAGTGACGGTGCCATTTTAAGCATGTTCTGTCCCAAGGTTTGTCCATAACGTTAGACAGCGTTATTGGTGATGGTGACACTGTCCACCTTGATAAAGTTTTTAGTTTTTTAAAGATCGTTAATTTTTTTACTGTCATTTAAGTTTTTAATTTATATATTAAACCTTTTTTAATGTGGTTTCCTTTTAAGAATCACAGTCTCTCTAGTTAAATTTGAAATTAGAAAATGGCCGTAACATTAAATAACTCGAAACCAGGACTGGAAAGGCCAACTTCAGGGGACTAACGCTGTTATTTGAACTACCTGTTAGTCATCCTGGCAAGTTATTATTATAATTTTGCTACACGTCTTTTAAAACCTTTTTATTACTTTACTTTTTGAAAATGACCATAACTTCAAATAACTCTGAACTTCAACTTTAGGTGACTAACGGTGGTTTTTGTACTTACCTGTTAGTCTTCCTGGCAGGCTATGATAATTACCATTATGCTACAGAAGTCCTTTACAACTTCTCTTACTGTAGTTTCTCTCTTAACATTGTAGATGTCAATATTGGTTTTATGCTATTTATGTTTTTAAACTGTTTTGTTTTACCTTCATTTCCTTTTATGAATTTTACTACATTTACTTTACTTTTACCTTTTTACCAGATGTTTGGCTCAGATAGCCTAGCTGCTTTGTGCCATAAAACACTAAATCAACCAACCAACCAATCGTTGTTTTCTACTCTCTCTCTCTCTCTCTTTTTTTTTTTTTTTCATTATTATGTGATTTTCTTACCAGATAAATGTTGGGGATTATCTTATGTAGTTTTCATCTGTCTAAGACATCCAATTTGAAACTAAATGGTGTGAGTTTGTATTTTATGTATCTCCATGTAACCATACCTTGTAGGCTGTTATTTTGTGCATTTGAAAATATTCCAGTTATTGACAGTAACAACCTCAAAATAATCAGGACTAAATTCAGCTGTTTTTATAGGTATTGTAACTATAGAGATCTCAAACCTAATATAGTAAGTTTATAGTGATTGTTTAAAGGTAAAGTTGTGCATTATAAGAAGGCATGATATTTCAATCCAGTCTGTTTTCTATATCCTTGTAATTTGCAGTTGCACAAATTTATCAGCTTCTAACAAACTACTTGAAATATTGAAGTTGTTTCTCATGGTTTTACACACACTGATAAAATAAAACTGTCATCCCAATTAGTTTAGAAATTGACCTTTGTTAATGTATACAATATTTGTAAAGAAACAAATGTAAAGTTTCATGTTGAGTTTTGTTGTATTAAAATATACTTTTCTAACTAGCATTAATGATAATACATAAAAGGAATAAAATCCCTTTAATAAAAATTCTTGAAACTGGGAATCTATTACGTATCAAGTATTGGTAATTCTACTCGGTTTTCCTTGCATATTGAAGCTACTCTGCCACGAGAGTTATGTAGTGATTATTGGTTTTTCATACAGTTCTGGTGATGGTTTGTTGTTTGAAAGTGTTTTTTTGTTACTTTCCACTACAAGTTAGAATTACGAGTGTATACACGCTCCTTGTTTTTGTTTGGTATAAACTGTATAATTTTTTCATTTTGAAAAAAAACACAACATTCATTTGTGTCCTTAATAAAATATTATATGTAGATTCTTGTTTGTAACTTTATGTCTTGCATTAACAGAAAACAAGTTTGCAGTAGGCAGCGGAGCTCGACTGATATCTGTATGTTATTTTGAGGAAGACAATGATTGGTGGGTGAGCAAGCACATCAAGAAGCCGATTAGATCAACGGTCACAAGGTCCAAGACTGTAGTATTTAGTTTTTGTTTTTTAAGCAGAATTACTTTGCTGTAATGGTTGAAAAACATTTTTCAGGAACACTTAAATCACTGAATGAGGTATTATCTGAAGATAATTTTTACATACTTTTTACCAAAATTTGTTTTATTTGTAATGCTGCAATACTTGTTTTCAAAACACAATGTTTTAGGCTTAGTGCCCATTTCAAGGCCTGGCATGGCCTTGTGGTTACGACACTTGAATTGCAACCTGCAAGTCATTGGTTTGAATCTTTGTCACACAGAATGTGCTCATCTTTTCACCTGTAGTGCATTGTAATGTCAGTCAGTCAATTTCACTATTTGTTAATGAAAGAGTAGCCCAAGAGCTTGTAGTGGGTGGTGTTGACCAGCTGCCTTCACTCTTATCTATTGCTGCTAAATTAGGGCCATCTAATGCAGATAACTGGCATGTAGCTTTGCATAAACTTCAAAAGTTAAAAAAAAACTGTGTCATGCCACTATATTTGTACTTTTTGGTGCAGTTTGGTTTCAGACTGTCATGTTATGTTATAGGTTTTACATTTCTGCTGTAGACTGGTAAAGGTTTTATACCACTATATTAGATTTTTGAATGGGTATAATTTTGTAGCAGAAATAAAATAACTCTTAATATTTCACCACGCATTAAGACAGCTCCAAACTTAGAGAGGGGATGATGCTTAAGATCAGCAAAAAATAGATTAAATGCCATAGAGACTTTAAAACTAATGAAGTTGTATGTAATTATTATAGAAAACTAACTTAACATATTGCAGATATCTTTATTTATGTTTAACTACTTCGCTCCATGTAACTTTCAAATATTAAGTACCTGAACACATCTATACCTTTTAAAGAAAGGAAAGTTTTAAACAATCTAAGCATGATGACTGGTAGCTCTAAAATTCAGAACATAAACCAGCAAGGTAGGTTTGTCCTTTACAAAAAAAATCTTTCCTAATGAGTTGTATTAAAGGGACATCAGTTCTTAAAAATACATCTATCACAGTTGTTATGTGGTTTCTTTTGAACCATAACTTTTCACAATATGTTTTATAAATAGTTCTTTTTTGTTAAGTATTTTTGTTTGTAATTTGTAAAATACATTCAAGAGTAGAATTTCAAATCTTGAAACGTTTTCTTTCCTTCTCCTGTAGTATTGACTGGCACCCAAATAATATTTTATTGGCTTGTGGATCAACAGACTTTAAAGCTAGGTAAGATTCTATTATCTGTCTATCAAAACTTGTTAGAATAAGTAACAGTTAACTTAAATATTGTTGTTTACAAAAGAGAAAATAGTGTACAAAGTTTTGGCTGTCTTGTCATTTACAAGACAGAATAAATAACTGTTAAAATACCAGTCTTATCTAAGGTTTGGTACTGGAATAGTTTTGTAAACTTGTGTGTACAAAGTTGTAGATCTCGTGCTTTGAGAAAAGTATAATATGTAAATACAATTTTATCTTTTTTTATCTTTGACTCTTCCAAATTTCTTTAACTATTGTGAGACCAATGTCAGTTTTTGGTTGTGTGAACTCTCCCATTTGTTACATCTTACCAGAATGTTTTTATACTGTTACACATTTTGTCCTTCTGTTAAAGTTCAAATAAATGTGTGAAATATTCACAAGTTTATTGTTCAGACTGACCTTTTCAGAATTGTTAAAATTAAGTTGCTTATATAGTTCATGGCATCTAACCATGTTTTTTTTCATTAACTATTGCTCCAACTTAAATATGAAATATGTAGATTCTGAAGTTTTTGTTTACATTCATTCAAAATAATTGTTTTTATTTATTTCTGTATAGAATTTTTTCAGCATATATTAAAGAAATAGAAAAGAAACCAGAACCAACACCTTGGGGAGCTAAAATGCCACTTGGTAATATGATGGCAGAATTTTCCAGTGGTGGAAGTGAGTCATATTCTTGTGTACATTTTAACTATACACAAAGTTAAAAAAAAAATGTATGTATAAATAAATTATATTTTGGGTAATATAGAAGAAAAAGTTATGGTTGCATAATAATTATTCACAGTTACTTGTCTTTCCATTATTGTTGGAAAAGATGTCAGTAGTTTCTCAGTTTATATGACCTGTAATTTAACATAATATAAATATCATATGTATGTTTGTTTCGTCTAGGTGGCTGGGTTCACAGTGTTAGATTTTCAGTTTATATGACCTGTAATTTAACATAATATAAATATCATATGTATGTTTGTTTTGTATAGGTGGCTGGGTTCACAGTGTTAGTTTTTCAGCAGATGGGAATAGGCTAGCATGGGTAGCCCACAATAGCAGTATTTCTGTAGTCGATGCAACAAAGGAACTTGGGTGGGTATTGATGGTCATATAACAATATGTTACATGAGAAGATGGTATAAATGAAGTTATACTTGCGATTGTGGTATTTTTAATTCTAATAAATTCTTATTATAATGTAACAGTAAAATGACAAATAATACCAAACAAAATTTCAACTTTAATGAAACTGCATATATATAATAATTATCTTAAGATATTATAACAGACAAAACAATCCATGTTTGTTGTCATATATTTAAAAAAAATCTTTAAAACATGGTGATAATTTTCAAGTAGAGAATAAAGGTTTTTTTAATGCATGATAAAAAATAACAAGTTTAATGTATAATAACTTTCGAGCACTCAGTGATACTCACACTGATTTAAGACTTTACTATGTGTTGTAAATTATGACAAATGCATATTATATAAAAATATGTCATTAACTTAGAATGCATGAATTTATCTATAACTCACCCTCCATGTTATAACATTTAGTGTTATCATTACTTTCCAGTCTGATATGTTTGCTAATTTCTAAGCAGTACTCTTTGCTTACAGAAGCCCCTTGGTGATAAGTTTCTCGACTTATGACATTAAACAGTCATATTTTAATACATGTGATAGTCACAACCCAAATAATCAATTTTGTAGCTTCAGAAAAACATTGACAGGTTGATATCATGAGTTCTGTAATGTTATAGATTTCTTTTAACCTTGTATAATCCATGTAAGGGTTTTTCCCGTTAACATAAGTGAAGATGATAAAGGATTAATATAGATTTTTCTTACTTATTTTTTTATTTAATGAAATGGTAAAACTTTTTCTTTCTTTTTTTTCCTATTGTTTAAAGGTTTTCCTCTATAAAGACACAGTTCCTTCCTTACCTGACATGTCTGTGGGCTTCACCTACTACAATTTTAGCTGCTGTAAGCGATGTGAAGTTTTTTTATTACATCTAAAAGTGTTTTGTTATACTTGTATACAACTCTTACCAACAGGTCTACCAGCTGTGTCTGTAAATCTTTTTGTATACTTTACATATGCATTTCTCATTTTGTGAATTTGTTTCATATTTTTGAACTGAACTTGGGATCAGATTGTCATCCACATCATTATATATGTATAAATGGTTGGTATTGGTAGAGAAAGCACTATGTAGAGGAGCGAACACCTTTATATCTTTATCAATAAATATAATCCAACATATAAGCACTCCCTCTACATTCCTACACTCAATTAAACAACTGCCTTCAAACATCTGACCTCATTGGTCAGCTATCAATCAGTTACCACTTTCTTTCTTTGTTATCCTTTTCATCATTATTTACTCAAGTGAACTTTCAACTAGTTCTATTTTCAAAGTTTTCTCAACTCCTGGGAGTTCATTTTTCTTTCTGTTCCTTTCATCAAGATGTTGCTAATCAGATTTCTTTTACCATGGGTGTTGTTTTTGTTACTTTTCATTAAGAATAGTTTTTGTTTACACCTGGCATTCCTGAATGCTGTAATTTTTTACTATTTAAGAACCTGGATATTCTTGTTTTTTGTCTCTCACCTGACAGGTTACTCTTATTTATTCAAGTGTAATGATTTTAGATGTTTTTCTGGCTCATACCTCAACATATTGGTATAGCTATTCGTGTCTTATTTTAATATAAATAGTAATTCTTTGTTTAAGCCACTATTACTTTGTGAATCGGATTCTTTCCAAATTTGTCATTTACCATAAATTTCAGAATCTATGGCAGCTTCATGGTCTCCTTTCATGTTTCAGTTTTCACTCATTTCATCTATTTGGATGCACACTTATGATGCTTTTAAAGCTATTGCAGGGATTGTTCAAACCTTTTTTTTTTTTTTTTAATTGGCCAGGATATATATGTTGCTCTGTCTGATTTCCTCTCATTTTTATCAGTATCTTTCTTTTTCTCAGTACTTGTATTCTAGTTTCTGGTGAAGAGAAAGCCTTACAGGATAACATTGAAGTTTTCTTTTGACATATATCAATTGAAGTCAACTAGTCTTTACAAACAGTTTGTGCTACCTTTCTTTCTTATTCCAAGATTACATTGAGCTGCACTGAAAATATTGGTTTTCTTATCTAAACATGCTGTTAACGTCTTAAATTGCTCTTTAATGGTTAGGTTACTTAAGTTAGCCTAATGTACAAGAGAAAGTTGTGTAATTCCATGATAACTGTGAAAGGAACAGACAAGTTTTTTTAAAAATGTCTTTTTTTCATTAATTTGAGAGGTGGTAAATATTTTGGAGTTTCAGAACTTAAAATAAGCATTAATTTTATCTTTTTAATGTAAACTTGTTTTATATCTGAAAAAATATTTTATAAATATTTATATGTGTCAGGTTTAACTTGCTGTATATTTAAAATATTTTAAAAAGTTTAACAAATTTTTCCCAATTTTCTAACTAGTTTTTTTTTGTGTAACATTATAGGCAACTAGTAGTATCTACAGGTGTAGTTTGGAAATATGAAAAAAAGAAACTATTTCTGTATTCTTTTCTTATTTCATGAAGATTTGTGTGCAATTTATTTTGTATTTTCAACTTTTCCATTGAAGAGCAGGGTTAGACAAAATTAAGTAATTGCTGCAGTAGTTTTTGATGTTACATGACATAATAAGTCAAGTGTCATTGTTGTATATATTTCTTGAGTTATAAATGAATAACTACTAATGAATTTTTTACTGTTAATTACAAAATGATTGTATTTCTTTGTTCTTACTAAGTAAGAATATAACTTTTTTTAGACAGTCCATATTTTGTATTAGTCCAGATTCAAATGTTTATTTTTCTGTTACCATTAAGTTTGTAGAGTCTCTCTCTTTTGACCAAATTTTTCATAATAAACCTTTGAATGTGATTCTAAAACATAGTTACTTTAAATAATAATACATTACTTGGAATAAAGAAAAAATGAAACATAAGAGTTGGTTTCAAATAAGTAAGATATTCCCCTAGTTGAATGCTAAATGTAAAATGACCTAAAATCTAAACAGTTAAGTTGGAGAAATCAGTTGGAGAAATCAGTCGTGGCTTTTTAAGGTGGTTATTTAATTTATTTGAGATGCTACTAAAACTAAATTTTATAGCCCTGTTTGTAGTAAAGGTGAAGTAAATTTTAATACAGTGTTAACTGTCTCACTTCAATTTTGACTTGAAATTAAAACTTAAGTTAATTTTATGTGTTTAAAAGAATTGTATTACTTTACATTTGACAAATGTTAGAACCCAGATCTGAGTGTGGTATTATCACAATAAAATACACTTTCCAAAATTTGAAACTAGCAAAAAAAGTGTTATGCTTTTTTGTGTATTTATAAGTGTGTGTGTTTTGTTAGATTTTTTTGAAAAGTTGCATTTGTGAAATAAATTAGTAGTTTACTTTAATTTAAGCAATTTTTAAGTTACCTATATTGCTTTGTATGCTTATCATGAGCATTTTTTTTGTACAGATGTCCTATTAAATTTACACTAAAGGTGTGACATTATAATTATGTTGAAGAAACAATAGTTTTACTGATTGTTGTTGTGTTTTTTAACAAAAATTAGAAAACCAGTTTGTTTTTCAAAAAGAAGAAATTGAACAGTGTATTATGTTAAAATTACCTAACTGTGTGTTTGTTTCCTGTTCAATTAGGGTTACGACTGTTGTCCTATGCTATTTCGATGCGACAGTGAAATTCAGTTGAGATTTGTCGACAAACTGGACAAATCTCAAAAGCAGGAAGTAGATGGATTTAGGTAAAATATTTGTTTAGATTATTGCTTTAGTGTAAAATATGTTCAGTTTCTGTACGTTCTTAAATGTTTTTGTAAATTTATACATTGCAGTAACAATAAACCTATCATTATAATTAACGTGATACAGGCCTGGATCTAGCTTCTCTCCCTGTGGATCTCTGTTGACTCCTCATCTTAGTGAATTTAAAAACAGTCATACAGTTTTTAACATTGATTACTTATTAAACCACTAGGAGAAGAATGTAGGTGGACTACAGTAAATTATAGGGGTGTATTGATAGTAAATAAACCATTCTTCTGTGTCTTTCAGCGCCATGAGAAAGTTCCGAAACATGGACGTGCGTGGCACGAATGATAACGTCAGTGACACCATTTTAGATAGTGTACATCAAAATGCAGTAACACATATAACTATCTATTCTGGAAACAAAATGGGAATTACAAAGTTCTGCACAACTGGTGTAGATGGTAAAATGGTCATTTGGGATATGAAGGTTGGTATATGCTTATTAGAACCTTTAAATCTTACAGCATTTTTTAATTCATATAATTGTCAAAATTTCTATGTAAAAATTGTGTTTTATATCTATTTTAATTATCAGAAGTTTTAGACCAATTTCATGTAAATTTATGCATCTAACTGTGACTTGCACATCTTTTTAAAGAGATCTTTGAAAAACATTAAGAGACAAGTAGTTTTGATATTAGATTTGTACAAAGAATGCTTTTTCTTCACTTCTATTTCATTCTCTCTCTTTCTCTGTTTCTGTCTCTCTCTCTCTCTCTCTCTCTCTCTTTTAACCAGTATTTATTATAAAATGAACTGCTTGTTAGTAATTACTGGTATTCTTAGTATTATTAAACAAAATGATGCATGATAACAAGAAACCAACTTGAAATAAAAATGTATCTCAGGATGACTGGTATGGGTATTAACACTTCTAATAAAGCAGAGAACAACGTTTTGACCTTTTTAGGTTAAAAATGATAATTTTGTAGTAAAAATTAAAAAGGGAAAGAAGAAATAAAACAGTTGTCTTTTCTGTTCCTGTGATTCACTCATTATGTACAAAATATGCATGGTTATTAATTTTTTAACAAATGTTAGATGTTTTTATTTATTCCAAACTTACTTAAATCTATTATAAATGTAAAAAGAAAGTTCAGTGGACATGTTATTAAAGTTTGACTGTTAAAAATGTAAACTCTACATTCAAATGGCTTTTAGAACAGTCTGTATTTTTGCCATTATTCACCACGAATGGAAACAGCTTATGGTAGATCTCGTATTTTGATGCAGACACACAATGGAAACTTTGTAATTTTTATGAAGTGGTGCAAAAAGGGTAATGTTCATAAAACTGTTAGACATGAGTAGCAAATATTAAAATAACAGGCAGTGAGTGTTAACTTTTGAACACAAAATTTCATCTTCTCATGATGTGAACTTTTTAAAACGTAGTATAACAGAAAAGCATTTCCAGCTCTCCATGTCTGATGTGAAAGTAGCTGAACTCTTTTTTTCATAATTTGTTTATCTCCCAACTAGGGTTAGATTATTTTTGTAACAAGTGTTAATGAATGTATTACCAATGGCTGTTTTTGGAAACTACAGTTGAATAGTATTTTCAGACCATTGTCATTCAGTACTGAGTGTTACTAAAACTTATGATTTTGTTTATTTTGTGTATTTTTATGAAATGATGCATTTCACACATGATTTTAGAGTACATTAAAATTTTTCATTCTTGTTTAAAAAACAAAAGCCTTAACATCTTTTCCATACAGTCTATAGAATACAGTAGAGTTCTACTTTCTTACTGTTGCATTTAACTAGGATTAAACAAAACAAAGTTTTAGAGGTTCTAAGAGACTGTTCTTGCATATTTTACACTTCCAGGCTTTAGAGAGTGCATTTGCTGGTCTAAGGATTGTGTGAAATGGAAAATTAGAAGGTGCTCTTTATTCAAGGTTAAGGTTCCCCAACCTTGACCTTTCAGTGGTGTTACTTCCTGGAAGATACTACAGATTTATTATCTATTTAAATGCATGCTGGATTGATTCAGATGGCTTAGATGCAGATGATTAAACCCATAAAGAATGGTTTTCAATCAGGTGAAAAAAACAAATATATAGAGAATGAAAATAAAAGGTTTGTGTAATTTAAAAAGAACTACAAAATATATACAACTGATATCGGTGTATTGATATGAATAGAATGTAAGACATTTTCAAGACTGTATTGTACAATTATAAAAACTGATTAGCTGGGCAGGCTTCCACTTGTTCCTTAAGGTTTGATCATGATTATATGTATGTATTGATATTCAATGAATTTGGTGTTGTGTGGTAACTCATTCACTTGTGCCTTTGCAGTGGTTTAGCCCTCAATTCTTTAAAGTCTGGTAAAATGGAACATTCACTTTGTGCCAATTGCGAATGTGTCTGTCTTCATAAAGCAGATAATAAAACGAAAAGAAAATGGAGGGCTTTTGGGATAGTTAGGAAAAGGTGCTATCAGTTGTTATGTATAGGTACTTGTTTTTTCATATGGAGGTTTTTAATTTTTAAAAAGATTATGTAGTTAATATTTGTTGATCTGTGGATAAAAATGAAAAATTGGTAATTATCTTTTATTCATCTAAAAAACTATAAAAACAAAAAATTAGTAAATAAAAGTTTTTGTGTAAAAGTTCAGATTTTTTTTATGTTGAAATGTGTAGGATTTATTTTTAAATGTTTTTAATTTGTTTGTGAAAAGTAAAAACAAAAAAAAAGAAATGAATACTATTACTACATTTTTATTAGAATATCCACCTGGTGGGCTTAGTACTGTTGGTGCTTGTTAGAGAGAGAGAAAAGTGATTTTTAAAATTACAGTTTTCTGTAATTACGAGAAATTTATTCAAGTGAAAGCTATTTCCTTAGTAATTTAGGGAATAAGAAAAATTGCCCTATTAGTGATAGACAGACATTTTAAATGCAGAGACAAAGATGGTAATCCAGAGTTGAACTTTTAATTAGTCACATGAAAATACTACTGGTGATAACAAGAATGTTCATACAAGAATATGGCATCGAACATAACACAGAAGTCGTATTGCATAGACATGGAAACATTGGAACCTTGTGTATTATTAGTTTATTGCAGACATGTTGATATAGACATAACGGAAATGTTGAACTTTAAAATATTACATCCAAATATTAAAGTTTCTACTGTCATAGAGTTGGGTTATTGTGATCCAAATAAAATAGACTTGCATGCACAATTTGTTTTCTAGTTTCTTCTTTAACCAAAGAGAGAAATAACAGAAACAATTACGTAGAAGTTATATGTGGTTCTTTCAAAGTTCTTACTCATAGGAAGATGCAAACAAATATTATAAAACAAAATCATAACAAAATTTCTGTAACAGAATCTAGTCAAGGATGGGAACATGGTATCAGGTTTTCCTTTTTTCAGTCAGGTACAGCTGTGAATGTGAAGATACTGTTTGGAAGTGAATTCTGCCTCTTGTGATTTTTCTGAATGATTTATTTTCTGAATTAGGATTAAAAAATTTATTTTAACACAGTTCTGCTTCTACAACTAATTAATGTAATTCCAGAAGTCCATATCAAAACGATATTTTTTTTCCCAACTTGTCACCAGTTTTTAACAGTTTTCTTCCCATTGAAAGATCCTACCAACCAGTCTCCAGCTATAAAATGTGGGTTTGAACACCAAAGGTTTATGTTTATCCTGAAATATTTGACATTTTCTATAGGATTTTTTCCACCCACCCAGATTATCTGTTCAGCTATGGAGTTTGGTAGTTTTACCTATAAAGAAATGGAATCCCTCCATCATGTTTGGTCTACATTATTAGCTAGAAGTTCAGTAATATTAATGAATTGTGTAGTTTTAGCTTAAAAAACAAACAAACTGATTACATAGTTAGATAGATCAGCATCAGTAAAGAGAGATATTTCAAAATACTCTTGACTACCAAATGAGGAAGTCAGTTTGTACACTGCATCACTTGTCCAACATGAGTACCTTGTTTGAAATAAAGAAAATTACTAAAATCCTCCTTGCTTAGAAAGAATCTTGTGAACATACTAAGAGCTTAAAACTTCCTGAGTAGATCATAACATGGATCTTCTGGTTCAAATCTCTGAGCTTGTTGGAATCCTAATGGATTGAGTTTGCTGTTGCTGCTGAAAAAGCTGTAATGACAAAAAGCGCAGGGCCATAAAAATGTTTAGCATTGGTGTTATCAGCTGAATAAAACTTGTGATTAAGTGCAAGAAGAAGAAAATTCATCATAGCAAATCTGTTTGTATTGAATTTAGGAAATTTTCTGTAACTTAGAAACAAAATTAAAGTTTCTGATAAATGTAATACGAGTCTTTTTTTGAGTGAATGTATGATGATGATAATTAAATCAGATGAGTACATGATATTATTCGCTGTAAATTTACTTTTATTTATCTTCACTAAAGAATGTTATAAACTAACTGACCTTATAAAACTAAGCTGGTATTAATTAAGTTTTAAAACTTACTGGTTTTAAAACATTTATAAGTTAAGAAGTTGTGGCTTTTACAGTATCTTGGTCTGTTTGTAAACAAGTTAGTATTGCTGTTTCAAATAAGTGGTTTTGTTCTTTTCTATAGTGTGGATACAATGTGGCTAACATTCTCCTATTTAAATAATGTTTTATTAGTGAAATTACTAGAAGTTGCTATTTTTAAAGATATTTTATTCTTGAGATGACAATATTATATTTGTAAATGTGTTAACTTAATTACTGTTTCACATAAGATGTTTCTTATTCTTTGTATTTCATTGTGTAATATATGCTTGTATGATTTTCTTTTTGAGTATCTTCAAATCCTTTAGTTTTGGTTCAACTGTATATAAGAACAACGAGTGAATTATGTAATGTTAACGTTCATCAGAAATTTATCACTGCATGCTTGAAGAATTAAACTAAAAAGTTTCTACAAATGAAAGAATCGCATGTTAATGATACCAGCTTATGTTCATATGAGAATTTTAAAGAAAGTGGTAAAGAATTAAACAGAATGGTTTTAAGAAAGATGCATTAGGGATGCCCTTTACTCTCCTTTTTAGTACTGTTTTACATTTTGTGGGTGAATCGTAAACTTCTAAAAAGTAGTTTTATTCATTGGCCGATGAGTTTTAATAGTTTAGTTCTAGTCATGTCTGTGAAAGGAGATTAGTTTATTTTGAAGTCTAGTTGTATTTAGGCTTAATTTTATTTGAGTAATAAATGTGCAGGAAAGTTAATATCTGAGATGAAAATGAACTCAATAATTAGGAATGAACTTTTACCATTTCATGATAATATTGTATGCTGCTGTGTTGAAGAATGTTCCATTTTACAGATAGTTATCAACTCCTCGATGCTCACATAAGCTTTCTATTTTAAAAATTGTAATTTACCAATAGAGACGTCCTTAATTGATTGCCCCTTAGTTAACTAAAGAAATAGTTTTCTGAGCAATGAATTTATAAGACTGAAAGCTAAATAACACCAAATCATAATTGAAGATCCAAAAAAGGGTAAACTTTGATTAAAGCATTTTGTTCGTTTTTTCTGAAATGAGAAATTTAAGGTTTTTGTTTCGTTTTTTATAGTAGAATGAAAGTTAAATACAAATATGATGTTGAATAATTAAATGTAGGTTCAGTAATTACGTGTAGAAATAATTTTTAAAACTGTTATATGCTATGCCTTTTTTTTACTCTCTTCACATCACTGAATTACCTGTTTAGTTGAGCTGCTGGTGTCTGAAATTGTATATTCAGTCTCCACTGTATGGAAGGACAAAGAATAATAAAGTGATAATTAATAATAAAAAAAATTAAAAAGTTTAAAAATTTGGTTTATTTATGGGCTAAAGGTTCAATATTCAGATTTATAATTATATATGGAAGATTATAGCAATTTTCTCTTTTCAAATGGAGGCCTGGTATGACCAGATTGTTAAGGCATTCAATTCATAAACCAAGGGTCGCGGATTTGAATCTCCGTCACACCAAACATGCTCGCCCTTTCAGCCGAGGGGGCGTTATAATGTTATGGTCAATCCCACTATTCGTTGATAAAAGAGTAGTCCAAAAGTTGATGGTGGGTGGTAATGACTAGCTGCCTTCCCTCTAGTCTTACACTGCTAAATTAGGGACGGCTAGCACACGTAGCTTTCGTGTAGCTTTGCCCAAAATTCAAAAACAAAAACAACTTTACAAATGACCAGATGGTTAAGGCACTCGGTTCACAACCTGAGGATTGCAGGTTTGTATTTGCGTCCCACCGAACATACTCACCTTTTCAAGCATAAGACAATTATAATGTGTTAGTCAATTCCACTATTCATTGGTAAAAGAGTAGCTCAAGGGTTGGTGATGATGATTAGCTGCCTTCCCTTTAGTTTTACACTGTTAAATTGGGGGCAGCTAGTGCAAAGCGTTATAGCTTTGAGTGAAATTCAAAACAAACCTCTTTTCAAAAATGAAATTTACATACTTTTAGGCAAGAACAAAGCATAAAATATATAGTAAACTGTTTAGTGTTTATGGTACTTTCAACATAATCCTACGCTACGACTATGTTTTACAAAGAAATAACGTTTTTAGTCGATCATTACATGTAGTTAGTAATATAGTAGTTTCAGACAAACGAGTGGAAAACTTAAATACTTTTTTTCTTATTAAAGGATCAAAACTTAGTGATAGAAGACTAAAAATTTACATAACATTAATGGTTTAATGATATACGTATTTGAATACTTATAGTAATTTAATTTGTTGAGTAGTGCTTTACTAGCAACTGCTAGTGAGTTAACCCTTTCTATTCATAATTGAAGTACTAACTAGTAAGACAAGTTGCTCCACTTTCAAATCCTGCTTATAGAAATTTGATTAAGACAATAAAAACTGGTACAAGAGGGTGAGCCTTATCCTAGGATCAAAGGTTAATGTTACCTTCGTAGCTTCAGTTGTTAAAAAGTTGTCTTACTTGTACATACTAGCAAGTGGCTTTCGCTCTAGTTTAAGGTTGGATTACTCTAGCTGGCATAAGTATGCAAGTGGTATATGGACAGTCCCACCTGAGTTCAGACTTTCCAGATTTCTGTCGAAACATCAAATGTTTGCAATAGTTTTTTGTTAACCAGTCAAATAATTTCAAAATTTTTTTTTTAAAAGTGGATTCCTCGTTATCAAGTCCTATACTTATTTCCTTGAGGTGGATTCCTGTACGGGGTGAAGAGAACCCTCAGAGCTCTGAGATCTGAACATCCGCCCACGTGTTTGCCGTGTTTTGCGACCTATGAAAGGGAAGAGAGGACCCTGGTGGTTAAGGGGTCCAACCTTAACACACCATTTTGGCCCTGAATTCTTGCAGACGGGTGGCTTTGGGGTGACCCCATAGGGTCAGTTGACTAGTTCACTTGGGCTTGGGTCAACCGAGTACCAGTGCTGTAGACATTGTGTTTAATGCTGCTGTTTGCGAAAAGTGTTGACGAAACCCTGGCATTGCAGTATGTCTCCTCATAGGACTCCATGGTGAATGGGGACATTGAGCACTGAAATGTATCCTATTTGTTACGAACAAAAAATAAAAATGAAAAAAACAACAGATTATTGGAAAACGCTCATGTATGGACGATTCTGTTATGTAGTCACCATCAAAGTCAGACTCTTATTCTGCATTTATTGTCTGAAATATCTTTAGGGGAGATGTCTCCCTTTTTTCATTCAAAAGGAATTAGAGGGGCTTGCTGGCTCCCCCAAGTCAGTAACGAATCTGCACTTAGGAGACATTTTGGTGAAAACATCTTCATCACAACAACCAAACTCCTTGAAGTCGAAAGTCATAGGGGATATACCTATCAAAGTTACTCCCCATGCAAGTTTGAATTCTTCCAGTGGAGTTATAGTTAAGAGAGATTTAACCCTTAACCAGTGCCCATCATCAGTTGATGCTGCTACCTGCAACATTCCTGCAGTTTAAGGGTCAAAGAGCATTCCCGAGTCAGAGATTCTCGTTGGTTTCTCTAACCAAGACGTTTCTGCAAGTGATAAAATCTTGTTTCTGTATTTTGTTTACCTTGAGAAAGCTTGTGATACTACGTGGAGATATGGCATTCTGTGAGAGTTCCACCCATATGGGTTGCATGGCTATTTGCACATTTTTATTAAATCTTTTTCAATAGACCAGTGATTCAAAGTATGTGCGAGTTCGACACTTTCCAGATTGTTTTTCTCACAGGAACTTGAAGTTCTTCAGGGCTGTGTCTTGAGTGTCACACTTTTCATTATAAATATTAATGCCGTTACAGTTGCAAATGGAATCTCGTGTCAGTTGAATGTGAAGGTTATTGAACAGCAGCTACAGATTGCCCTTAATCATTTTCTGAAGTGGACCACAACCAAAGGTTTTTACCTCCTCTTTCTCTAAAACTGTTTGCATGTACTTCTGCTGCCAACGGGGTATTTAACCAGATCCCAAGCTTTTTTTTTTTTTGGATAAGTTGTGCTTTCCATGGCCCCTGAAACAAAGTTCTTAGGGCTCATATTTGACCATAAGCTGACTTTCATTCCACACATCAAGCAGCTATGCGTCAAGTGTACAAGGACACTAAACATCCTCCATGTCCTCTCTTTCATCACTTTGGGAGCAGATCAATGTTCAATGCTAAAGTTCTATTATGCCCTCATTCAATCAAGACTCCTCTGTGGCTCTGCCAGGACCTCGGCTTTGAAGATGTTGGACCCCACTCACCATTAGGGGCCTCGGCTCTGCATGGTGGTTTCCCACACTCATCTAGTCAAAGTTTGTAGATTAAATCTTATGCACCTCCACTGTTTGTAACTGTCTTTACTGTACAGTTGAAAACTACGATCCTTACTACAGCATCTCACCTGGGGTTATGTTTGCCTTCCTTAGTTGGCCATGCTTTATCAGAATAGACAATCTTCCATTGTTCCTTTTCGCCTTCGTATCCAGACACAGTTGGCTGAATTGGGTTTCACCTTAAATGACGTTGATGTTTCCACTGGTCAACCCATACCACCATGGCTTTTTACCATTCCAAAATGTGACCTTTCTTTGAGTCATCTGAAAAAGGTGGATGCTCCCAATTGAAAGTACCTCCTATCTTCTATTTGCTGAACATCTTTTAAACCATCCTTCCATTCCTATTTATACAGATGGTTTGAAATCAGGCGGCTCTGTGGGCTTTATTGTGGTATGTCGCGCTTCAATGGTTGCACCTAGGAACTTCTCTACCGTTTCTGTGTTCGCTGCCAAATTTACGCCATTTCTCTTGCCCTGGATCGTATAGAAGCTGTGCAGTATGAAATTATTTATACAGACTCGCTTAGCTCTCTTATAGCCCTGGAACTGCTTCATGTTAGTTCTCACCCTATTCTCGTTGATATTCAAAACTGACTGGCCCATTTTTATGTGGTTATTCTGGATACTGGGCCACGTTGGTATTCACGGGAACTAACTTGCTGACACCGCAGCTAAGTCCATCTGCTCTTGTGCTATCACAGCCGTGCGTATCCCATATATGGACTATGGTCCTGTATTCAAGGCTCGGCTCCGTGACAGTTGACAGTCGACTTGGAATGAGCAACATGAAAACAAGCTTTTCCAGATCAAACTTTCTGTTGCTCTTTGGTCATCTTGGTTCCGTAAGAACCGGAAGTTGTCCTGGTTAGGACTAGAGGGAGTTATGAGGAAGAAGGTGAGAAGGTTACTCTGAGGTAAAATGGGTGTCTGAAAGAGTTAATAAGTATAGGTTGGTTGTTTGGTGTTTATTGGTGCAAAACAACGCCGGTAAAAAATTAAAAACGAAAGTAAAATTATTAAAACATGTAAAAAAAAGAATCATGTTAAAACAAAAAAGCCAAATTTTGAGTAAAAAACTTAAAATAAAATCCACTTAAAGTAAAAATGAATCTCAGGACAGCTGGTATTGGTATTATTACTTTTACAAAGAACGTCGAAACGTTGTTCTCTGCTTTATTGACCCGGCATGGCCAAGCGTGTTAAGGCGTGCGACTCGCAATCCTAAGGTCGGAGGTCCAAATCCCTGTTACACCAAATATGCTCGCTTTTTTAGCCGTGGGGGGTTATAATGTTACGGTCAATCCCACTATTCGTTGGTAAAAGAGTAGTCCAAGAGTTGGCGGTGGGTGGTGATGACTAGCTGCCTTCCCTCTAGTCTTTTACTGCTAAATTAGGGACGGCTAACACAGATAGCCCTCGAGTAGCTTTGTGCGAAATTCCAAAAACTAAACAAACTCTGCTTTATTAGTAAAGGTGTTAATACTCATACCAGTCGTCCTGAGATACGTACAGAACATTCGATCAATATACTGATTATGAGGTAATTCCAAGTCTTCCAATGATTTGGTACTGAGAATAAATATATATAAACAGACTAAACACCGGATGAAATCTAAAATTAATGTTTATTATAAAAGACATAAGACAATCACAGTATGTATATGCTTGGCTTGCTTTTAAAACGGATAATCACTTTTATTGGACTTTAGTTATTGAGTTACTCAGACAGAATAGATGTATAAAACTATCTTAATCTAGTCTAGAACTTCTTAGTTCCCAACAAGTGTCATATTTACACTGTGACTAGCGCTACCTTGTGACTAATTATTCTTAATCCATCACTGGTGAGGCCGTAAACTAGAGATATCATCTAAACTGCCGTTATGAACGGATACTGATATAAAGGTCCTTGCACAGTTTTTAGTATTTTAGCAATATTTCTTGAGTAGAATAGATTTATGTTTGAGAATAACAAAGGTTATTCTGAAGAATAACTGAAACGAAATCAGTTGAATTTCTTAACCACGTGCTATATAAAATTTACTTATATTAAAGATAAAAGTTAAAATCCGGATTAATTGCTCTATTTACAATATGACAGAAACATGTAGTATGTTCATGTTTGTTTGTTTTTGGAATTTCGCGCAAAGCTACTCGAGGGCTATCTGTGCTAGCCGTCCCTAATTTAGCAGTGTAAGACTGCTAGAGGGAAGGCAGCTAGTCATCACCACCCACCGCCAACTCTTGGGCTACTCTTTTACCAACGAATAGTAAGATTGACCGTCACATTATACACCCCCCACGGCTGGGAGGGCGAGCATGTTTTAGCGCGACGCGGGCGCGAACCCGCGACCCTCGGATTACGAGTCGCACGCCTTACGCGCTCTGCCATGCCAGGCCAGTATGTTCATCTTCCGTATATAAGGATATCCATTTCAATGAGAACAGAAAGACAAAAATTACATAGTACAATACTAGTTAAACGGAGTCGTACAAATTAAAGGAATTAAAGATGAAAAGGTTTTCTTTAGCCATACTTTAATAAGAAATTAGGAGTAATTGATGATTCGTTCGCGATTAATGTAGAAGGCACTTATAGTTGGGGTTGCTGAAAACCGTAGAACAAAACTGTAGTTTCTTTCAGTATCATCAATATATATAATTTTTTTAAAACTACATTTTTTTAGCACGTTGACAGTAAACTAACCATAAAAAGTTGAAATGTGACAAGCCGTAAATTAAATGAAGCTACCCAACACTAGAAGATTTTTTGGTGTTTATTTTAACTTCATTGCTGGGAACAAACACTTTACTGAAGTGTTTGAAACCGTGCTTACTCGCGGTAAAGTGAGTAATGTGAATTCAATTATAATAAATAATATTAACAATTTGATGTTAAAATAAACGAATAATTTGGCGCTAATAAAAATCATAAACCTAATTCTGATGTATAATAACTAATAAAAAAATGAAAGTTCTCTTACTTATTGGTAAACGGTTGGTATTTAAGTAACTGATAATATAAATAGCATTTCGTTCACAACTATATATGTCGTGTGACAGCCATCCGAATAAACCCTGGCATTGAACAAATGGTTTCGACAGCACTGGATGTGACATATACAGAGTGGATTGATGTATGCTACTAGTTTTGTTTTATTTTCTTCGTTGTTGTTTTTCTCTCATTGTTTTTTGTGTGTTTATATACTCAGGTGGGTCAGGTTTTGTGGACCTCTTCTTCCTTCCTTTGCATTTGTTTCAGCAATTGTCAAGTGTATTTATACATTGTACACGAGGGCCAGAGTATCCCCCACTTACTCAGGCCCCTATCAGGGCAATGTGCATGAATTATCTACATATACACTTAGTGCAAATAAATCACTTCTCTTTATAGTTTCATAATTACTTGCACTTTCATTAAATAGGTATCAACTATAAGACATTCACATGAATTCCTTTCAATGTTTATCAGTTTCCCCCTGATGTGGACTCTAGTCTACCTGTCAAGTTTCCTTACTAGTTCATTTTTTATCCAGTTTTTGTCAAAATAATTTATTGTACTACATAGGAGTCTGTCTGCTGTTGTTGGTACACCCTTGTGCAAATTAATTGAAACAAGACGGAAAATTACGATTTTTTCAATTTTTTTGCGTTTTATTTTTGAGAATCCAAAAATTACTCGCAAATTAATACATGATATGACCGCCTTTATTTTTCAGAAGATCATTAATCCGCTTTGGCATCGAGTCCGCGAGTTGACTGCAATCTTTATTAATTTTTGGATCGCGGTACCACACCTCAATTATGGGCTCAATTAGCTTATCTTTCGTAGTACAGTCTTTTCTCTGAAGTCTTTCTTTACAAATCGCCCAAAGATTTTCAATAGGATTTAAGTCCGGAGAGTTTCTAGGCCAGTCCAGCACCTTTATTCGCGTTTTAGTCATAAAATTCTTCACAAGTTTCAATGTGTGACACGGAGCCAGATCTTGCTGAAAAATGCCAGATCCATCTGGAAATCTCTTTTTCAATTCTGGAACGACTCTTCTCTGCAAAATGTTGATGTACTGTGGTCCTCGCATCATACCTTCTACGATATGTAAGCCCCTGACGCCATAGTAGCTCAAAAAGCCCCAAAACATCTTCTTCAAGGGATGTTTTACGAACTGATTGATGTGAGATTCTCGAAGTTTCTCACCTGGAGATCTGCAAACATGCAGACTTCTTTGATCCCGTACGAAGAAATGAGTCTCGTCACTGAATAACACCTTCCTCCATTGTTCTTGCGTCCAGTTCTTGTATTTCAGACCCCATTGATACCGTTTTTTCTTCATTGAGTTGGTAAGAAGTTGTTTTTTGACTAGTCTCCTTGCCCTTCTAACGCAATTTCGAATGACGTAATATTCCTCAAAATTTCATCATGTATCCCAAAAGTAGATCGACCGTACTGCGAAACACAGCTAATAACGCTGTCTGTGTGAAAAAATGACTATTAAAGGAAATCAGCGGGTCCAGCGAGCCTACACCGGCCGCCATGCTGAAAATATTGTAAAATAACTATTTGTTTCAATTAATTTGCACAAGGGTGTATGTGTGCGTATTTATGCATGAATTCTGATGATATAGTTCTGGGTACTTCATAAGCTGTTGTAAGCAGTGTATTTTGTATTGTTTGTAGTTTTGCTTGTACTAAAAATTTAAAAGTAGCCAATTCCAGAAGTACTGCAATACTGGGCCAACCTGTGACAGGAATGGAGCAAGCTCCAAGCACCCCACCTCCTTACAAAAATAAGTTTAATATCATGGTTCTCAATGGGAACCGTATCAGATATCAAGCTGATATAAACAGATACTACACTTTGATCTTAGCCAAAAGGCCGAGAAGCGACCTCTAATATATCTTTGCGTGTACTATATTAACAGACGTAAAACAGAAACAGTGCAAATCAACACTTTTCTTCTAACAAACGTAAGTTTCTTTCTTGTGGTACAGCTATGAATTTTTAAATTGCCAAGTGGAGTTCGGATCCATGTAATACCACAAAGGAGTGACAGTCAAATTCTTAGCTTGGAAAGTGGGTGTTAAAGATGCTGCTCAATATCTGTCTTCACTCTGGTTTGTAGTTAAGAATTATGGACTAGAACCATATAATCTAAGCAGCTTTGCTATACATACATTTTTATTTAACTCCATCTGCGTTGCATCCCACACATAAAGTCAAGAAGTTCATTACTGCTACATGAGCGCCTTTTGTGTGAAAATAACAAAAACTTAAAGTTAGGAAAGAGTTATTTGTTTGTCCTATTTAAATAAATGTGTAATTATATTTTTACACATTTAAACCGATAAATTAATAACTGTAGCACATCACACACATATATCATTGGTTTAACAGTTATCAACGTATAATTCTTCACTCAAACCTTATGAGCTGGTTCGTAGCATGTTCTATCATTTTCCACGTGGATTAGATCTTTTTTTCTCTTCCTGTCTTTCTGTCCTCAGGAGAAAAGGTGGCAAGTCTTCTTTGAAAAAAGGTGATAATGGTAAAAGTCGTTGTCGAGATTTCCTTGCATAAAATATCCATTTTAAAAGATATATTTAGAATTATAATCACATTAAATAGCCCACCGCTAGTATAGCAGTAAGTCTACGTATTTATAACGCTAAAATCAGGGGTTCAATTCCACTCGTTGGGCTCAGTAGATAGCCCGATGTGGCTTTGCTATAAGAAAAAAAAACCACACGCACACACATTCAATATTAATCATATATTTTCAATGTAATGGAATATGTCCGGTCTTTTCGTTTATTTATTTTATCGTTACCAAAGTGTTTCACCTTTTGTAACTAACTGTGGTTGATATAAAAAATTATGATGACGAAATGTGCACGTGAAGGCGAGCACGTTTGGAATGGTTTCTTCAAGTTTGTTCATGGTGAGTGCAAAATTATACGGTCGTTCGAAACGGTTATAACTTAAGTTTGACAGTTATGAATGAACGAAGTGTTATACTGTCTACTAATAACAGTACTATAAATGGAGCTATGATTATTTCAGCGAAACAAAACAGAAAAGTATTTGGAGTCAAACCAACTCCACGGAAAATTGGAAATCAGATTCCTGCTGAAATACTGGAAAACCAAGAATTAAAATCAGCCAAAAAAGTTATACCAGACAATTATAATTTTGAAATTGAAAAAACGATTTGGAGAATTAAACAAGCAGGTGCCAAGTTAGTGGCATTGCAATTTCCAGAAGGACTTCTAATGTTTTCACTAGCAATTGCAGATATTCTTGAAAAATTTACTGCAGCAGAGACTATAATTATGAGTGATGTTACATATGGCGCTTGTTGTGTAGATGACTTTTCGGCCAGAGCATTGGGTGCAGACTTTATGGTACACTATGGACATAGTTGTTTAATACCAGTTGATGTAACAAAAGGAATCAAGATGCTTTATGTATTTGTTGACATTAGAATAGATACGGTACATTGCATCAATACGATACAACATAATTTGAGCCCGCAAACTTCTATTGTACTAATTAGTACGATTCAGTTTGTTTCGACGCTTCATGCTGTAGCAACAGATTTGAGAAGTAAGGGATACAATGTTAAAATACCACAGAGTAAGCCTTTGTCTCCAGGTGAAATATTAGGATGTACTGCACCTATTGTTAAAGATTTTGATGTGTTGATCTATCTTGGTGATGGAAGGTTCCACTTGGAGGCAGCCATGATTGCTAATCCGTCATTGCAAGCATATAGGTACATAAGTTTAAAATATTGACTTTATGTTTTTTAACTATGATTTATTTTTGACAACAGATATTTAATTTAGAGGATTTTAAGTCGAATTTTAGTAATTGGGTGGCATTTCTAAGACAATGCACTATACCAGCGTTTTACATATATAAGGAAGAATATATTTATATCAACAAAACTAATTTTGCAACATAAGAAGCTCTTCCCTTATCAAGCTAGTTTTGTTTAGATTTCATGAGAATTTTATCAACTAACCAATGCATTTTAATGTAATCCATCTTGAAAATTTAATTATTTTAAGGTTTGAAGGTTTGTATTTACCTCTACTTTAGAAAGTTAGAAAAAATCTAAATAAATCAATTAGGAAAGAAGGCCTAACCAGTTTCATGAACTACCACATCTAAAGCCTTTTCTTTTTGGTTTATCTACTTATTGTCAGGTGTCAGCATATATCTGTGAAATAAAAAGTAACCAGCTCTAACATTTAGATGCTGTTAGATGCATTAGTTCACTGGATTTGTAGCATGTCTTTCACAGTGTAGACAGAAATTATGATTTTAAATGAGGATGGAAATGTCTCACCCAAATATTTATTTATTTTTAATTACTTTTTTAAAGACATTTTGAAAGTTTGTTTCAAAGTGAGAACATAATAAAGTTGGTAGTTTAGTGATTGTAACTTGTATTTTTCAAAATGAGAAATTACACATTGTTTCATAAAATTTGCATTCTATTAGAAATAAATGGTTTTATTTCAATAAAACAATTGTTGAATACATTTTTCATTGGAATACAAGAGAATGAAATTTTCAAGAAATGATTGGAGAATACAAAAAACATATAGAAAAACCACAATTCTGTCTGAAAACAAAACAAAAACTGACAATTTATGTAAAGAAAAACTTAGAATAATTGCCCACAGTTGAAATATTCAAAAAGCTTCTTGAATATTTATAAACAGAAAAATTTTGGTGGTGGATTTCATTTGATTACTGTATTTAAGTTTTATAATTTTTCACAAAGTATGTATCCTGTGCTTTGTCAAAGTAGTGTTGAATTTTTAAGTAAAGTATCAAATTTTTGCAAAAATCAGTATTTATGAATAGTAATGCAACATGAAAAGTTAGTGTATTTTAAATTGAGAGTCAGTAATCATGGAGGTGAGACATTGTCCTGAACCATTTTAGATGTGATACCGATATATATCTTTGGTAGCATTGTAAAGAAAAGATTAATCTGAGTTAATTAAAATGAATGTAATCTGAAGACATGTCTTTCTCTTCCAAAATACAACATAGGTAGGTCTGTGTTTTTAAAGTTCCAGTTGATTAAAAAAAAGTGTACTTACCTGTTAATTCATACATTTGTTCTGTTTATAGTAACTTTTGGTAGCGTGTTCAGAAAAATGTTTTTAATGACCTAATTGGGAATTCCACAAATCCTGATATGTGTTAGAAAAATCCTAATGCATAATTCAGGTCTATTACTAAACTCTTTCAAAAAGTACATGCAGTGTCGACTTATTGTAGAATAAAAATGACTGCATGTTTAGGTGATGTGCTATAATCATTTTTTTTTTAATAAGTGTGCAGTATATCAGTGTTGTGTGTGCATTTTTATTTCTGTATATGATAAATTACACAAGTTAATTCTGGTTGCATTATTAGCATTCTGTTTTGTAAAGTTACTAAGTTTTCAATATTAGTAACATTGTAACTTGCAAGAAGCTAACAAATTTATTTTGTAGTAAAACTTCTCATTAAATTAAAGTTTTCAAGAAATGTTAAAAGTTTAGACAGTTGAGAATAACCTAATTTTGTGGATCATCTTATGAGTTTAACGTGAGGCTGAAGTGTAAGTTAAATATGCCAGTATGGCTGTGTGAAATCAACTTAGTTTTTTTCTTCTTTATGTTTAGAATTCTACATTAAATTGATAGAATTTGAGGTATTAATTGCAGTCAGTATCTTGGACAAGAGATTTGGTCAGTCAAGGATTACAAAGATGTAATTTTAGAAGGATGTGGTTCTGTCCAAATGAAAGGAGTGGAATCAGTTTTTGTTTTGTGAGAAATGGGGTGAAAGTAAAAATGTTGAAGTTAACAAAGACATAGTGTTTAAGTTGATCATTCTAGGAAACAAATATTGCTAGCATTTTCTGAAAGCTTCTAACTATAGTGGCACTTGATCTTACCACAGTAGAAAAGATGTTTAAATTTGTTCTTTTAGTGAGGAAAACATGATGAAAAATGTTAAATGGTATTAGAGATGATAATGAGATTAGTTTATTGCTTTTATTGAAATCACTTGTGACATTTAATTTGATCCCAAGACTTAGGAAAGTGAACTTTTAAAGAAATAAACAAAATAGTTTGAGGGAATGATCCGATTTGCTAATTAGAATGGAAATATTTAAATGAAACAAGAGATAGTTTTGTATCTCAGAACAGTTGGTATGAGTACTTACACTTTTATTGATAAGCATAAAACAGTGTTTTGACCTTCCTAGGTTAACAAGGGATAATTTTCATAGTTTGGTCACGCCAGTGGGAAAATAATTGAATTCTATCCAAAAGATCATTCCTGAGCAAATGACTAGGGAACTTAAGTTATTAATAATTTGAGGAAAAATCAATTCTGAAGAAAAGTGTTCAATTCTGAATGATGGTTACAAGATTTGAGTGAGTAAGGTGGGGAGGGATGCTTCAGTGTTGAGATATGTAAATATGTTTTTAGTATGCAAGACCTAGAGGGATTATTTGTTACATAAAGAGTGTTTGTTTTTGGATAGAAATAGAATCCAATTGGAAACCTGAGAAGCACTTGACTTTCAAATAGGTGAAGTGAGTCATAGATTTTATCTGGTTAAAATTTCAGTTAAAAAAATTACGAGGCAATTGCTTTACAAAGCTATCTTGAACCCATCTGGAATAAGTGTTAACTTTTAGACACCTCATTAAAAGAAGAATGTTAAGCTGCTGGAAAGAGTGCAGTGTAAAACTACAATGCTCGATAGAAGTTTTGTGAGAGCTTCAGACATTATTTTGTCTATGGAGTGATGTAAGGCCTACCAGAAACGTCTGGTTTGCAGAATGTTAAGGTTTGGTAATTACATCTTGAATATTAGAAATAAAAGTAAAAAAAACTAGGAAGAGTGGAAACCTGGTCTAACACTTGGAACATTTTACCTACAGATGTGTGTACTGGTAGTTTGGATCTTTCACAGTTTTATTTGCTAGATATATGAATGTGAATAGTTACTTACTAGGATGTCCCTCTGGTGGAGCAGTGGTATGTTTACTGATTTACACAGTTAAAATCTAGTATTTAATTCCCCACAACAGACAGAGCACAGATAACCCAATGAGTGGCTTTGTGCTAAAAACAGAAACATTAACAAGCTATCTTGACACATTGTTAGGTTATTTTAATTATTTGGACTGTCTTCAGTTGGCTGTTTTTATTTCAAAAGAGCGGAGGTCTGAATAATAGGTTCATTCTTCTTAAAATTGTATTGAACATGTGGTGCACACATATAAAAACAGAAAGGTTACAAAGACAATTCTCTTTTATATATAGCAGATTTCCTGAACCGTGAGCAAAAATATAAAGTTATTTAGTATTTGAAAATCTAAAGTTTTTTGTTTTTTTCCAGATACAATCCTTATGATAAAACGTTTACTCAAGAGCTGTATGACTTTGATGCAATGACAAAAATTAGAAAGGATGCCATACAAAAAGCAACCAGAGCTGGGACCTTTGGTCTCATTCTTGGCACACTAGGTCGGCAAGGGAGTCCCAAGGTGCTCCAAAACCTACAAGAAAAACTGAAACAAAGTACCAAAGAAAGTGTCATTATTCTGTTATCTGAAATCTTTCCTGACAAGTTAAAATTATTTGAAGGGATTGAAGCCTGGGTCCAGGTTGCATGTCCAAGATTATCTATTGATTGGGGTTCAGCATTTAATAGACCTTTGTTAACTCCCTATGAAGCAAATGTTGCAGTGAATAGTGTTGAATGGAAGGACAATTATCCTATGGATTTCTATGCAACAGGGAGCTTGGGCCCATGGACACCAAATCACAAACCGTCAGCAAGTACAAAAGATGAAAGCTGTGGCAAATGTGCTACTTGTGAATGTAAAGAGAAAAGAGAGGAATAAATTAACCATTGTGATAGGAATGTGAACACAATAATGTGTATAATATGCTCATGAAAGTAAACTAGTTTTAGTCCTTAATAATTAGAACCTTAACTTAATTCTCCTAAGGTATTTAATCATAAAACAACTTTTCATTTGGTTCTGGATTCACAAACGTGATGTATATTTATTAGTATATAATTACTTTTTACTGTGTAAAATAAACAACATTCTCACTGTACTGTTATCAAACTACATTGGGCATTGATATATGCTTAAAAATAATTTAAGACTGTTATTATAGTTACTGCTTGAAAGGTTCATTGCATTAAGTTTAATTATATGCAGAACTTCTAGTTCATCATGAGATAATTGTAATATTTTTGGTTCCACACAGTAAAGTTTAAGAAATCATATCAAGCAACCCTCCTTCAGATTATTCTTTATTTAGTAATGCCACACATCATGTCTTGGGCATCATTTTGAAGCACACCAGAAAGTTTAAAAACACTAAAAGTTATTTTTTAAAGACTTAATGCTTACTTTCTAGGAAAAAATAGGTCTAAGATGTTGTGTAAATATCTGTCAGAGTATTGGTACTAAACACCTTGATGCAGACTTTAAACATCCAACATAAATGTCAGACTGTTTGTAATTACCAAACTTTACATTGAAGTAAAATTATAAAAATCGTAAAGTTTCTATAATGCTTGAAAATAACTGACCCTTGTATATTTTGAAACTGATTTTCCTTGTCACAACCAAAGTATCATACATCCCAATTATCAATCAGTGATTTTGTGTAGTATTTTAGATGCATGAAGATCAAGTTGAAGAACATTCATTTTATTTTTTGGTTTAAATTCATATTAACTTTAAATTTTCTAAGTCAGTTTAATAACTGTATTTGTATTTTATCCTTGCATCAACCGTGAAGATCTGTTTACAAGTTGTAAGTAGCTGTTGCTGTTAATATATTAAACTTCATTACTGTATTTGGATTTAACATGTAAAATGTTAGGGTTAAAATAAATCTGAAAATATTTCATATGTTTACTAGTCTTAAATATCTGATGTGACTGCTGTGGTAGTTATAGTGCTAATTATTGTATAGTTGTTCAAACAGTAAAATATGTACTAATCAAAGAATGGACACATTTCTAAATATTCCTTTGTACACAAATTCTTTATCAATGTTTACTTTTATTTTAAATGATTACATGAAAGTCATATTTACTGTAAATGGTGCATTACATTTACCAAAAAAAAAAAACCCATCAAAAACTGTACATAGTAGTCACTTCTCTTGGATGTAGTTTAGGTTTGGCCCGTATAATCTACATTGTATACATACATAATGCATATCTGAGGGAATTCAATAGTGTAGATCAGTGTTTTCATGCAATGGATAGCATACAATCTCTGGAGTTAAAAGCTATTATCAAAATACCCTATTTATGAATAACAAAATTGATGTATTGTTACCATCACGTCATCGTGACACACGACAAGACTATTGTCTACTGCATATTTAAACTGGTCTAGTTGTTGAATTTTATAACACTGTACCTACCTGTCTCTCAAACACAGTCATCAAAATAGTGGAAGTGACTTTTCAAACAACCAGAATACTTAAGTAACCTAGTTTTATTTGTCAATAAAAAAAGAAAAAAAACACTTACACAGAAGACTACACCTTTATAAAAAAAAACCTTTTTACTGAAGCATCAGATAATAATACACAGAACTTACTAGTTATAACTATCACTGCAAAACTAAAGTTGCAAGTAAAATTATGTAATAAAGAAACTGAAACAACAGCAAGTATAAATATTTCTTTCAGGGTTGGAACTTAGGTAAATTTTAGACTAACTTTTGCTGAAATGTTGTGGTTTTGCAAACAACCCTTACAAAACTAGCTAACTAAGGAAGAGTTTGTTTTGTTTCTGGGAAGTCAGTAAAATTAGTCAACTTAAGTACATAAATATTGAAGTAAAATTACAAAATGAGTTGTGCACTTTTTAGTTTACACTCATACACTTTTCTGTCATTCTGATTATGTAGGAATTTAAAAATAATGAAATACTTCCAAGAAATTCTTTAGAGCAAATTTTAGGTTTCAACTCAATTTCAATGCCCCACATTTCACTCTCAGTTTTCTCTCTTGTGCGACAAATAAAATCAAGTATTGGTTTACTTGGTTTTGAAGTAGCCTTGTTAATTATCTGTTGTGATATATATTGTTCTAATTCCAAAGGATCGTTAATATCAGTGGGAACAAAGTCAGCTTTGTGCTTTTTTCTAGCTTCCCACGTACGATAAAATGCTTTACAGAAAATTTTTAGGAGTGTTTTTCTGGAATCTGTTGAGATATTCTCACTTGAGGTTGATGCCATGGACTCCTTATTGGTCTGTTCTCTTGAAGCTGAACTCTGAGAAGTAATTGCAGATCCTGAGGTTATTTCATTGCTTGTTTCTTGAGTCTCTTCGTTACTTTCTTCACTTTCTCCTTCTTTCCAATTTTCGTCTACTTCCATGGCAGATGCACCAAAAATCAATTCTTCAAACTCATCCCATTCTGTGGGTTCAGCAATGTTATCAGTTACATTGCTTTGCTCAAAATGTTCCTCTGATCTTATTGGATTGTGATGCTCTAGTTCTTTCTTTGTTTCATTATCATGCGTCACACACAAATGTTTGGATGAACGCTCGTCCGTTTCTGTGTTTGCCTGCCGTCTCTTATCACGAGACTCTCCATATTTTTCAGAAGGCTGCACTTTTTTTTTTTTTAGCCAACGTGTCCTCATGTAGTCACGAACCTTGCATTCAAACATCAGTCCTTTCTGAAAGACATCTAAGATAACATATGATGTCTTGTACATCCACAACCTCCATAAGTTCCAGTCTGAAAGATTTCCTGGAGGCAGACTTTTAAAACAAAAATGCATTTTGTATGGTTGGAACTGAATACTAAATGTTACTGTACCCATAGTAACATTGAACTGTGAGCCTGGCACATATGATTTTATCCTGTCCGTGTACTTCTCCAGATCAAAAAGTATTGGAATACCCCACAGTTTGGAAGCACTATTGCTGTTGCTACTAAAGCATTGAGATTCACAAATAGTTTGTCCTTGCTTCATTTTTTGTACAAGTTTAAGTAATGAATCTTCAGTTACATTTGCTGCAATACTGTGGTTCAAGTCAAATGGGTCTTGAATAGATAGTGGTGCCACCTATAAAGATAAAATGTTACTAATTTTGAAAACTAAAAAAGAAATCTTCAGTTTTAATGTTTAAAATATCCTTCAAATTCTTTTTATTACAAAAAAACAATTACTGAACAAGTGATAAATGTTTTAACAAGATGATTATCCATTTATTTTAAAGTACTCCACGAACATAAAAATAAACAGCATGTTTCTTGTTTTCCTAACAATCAAGTGTATACAACAGCAGATGAAATACATATACTACTTACTAGGCCTGCAGAAAGGTACGAAAAGAATGTTGAGAGATACCTTTAAATATTTTGTTTCTCAGACAAAGGGCCTGGCAATTAAAAAAAATTATTTTTAAATGTCCTTGTGTTTTTAATTTTGTGTGTATGCAAACAAACCTGCAGGCTAACAAACTTCTTACACTCTAAAACAATAATACAATAAAACCTTCATTAATATTTCTTTAGTATTTGTGGGGTATAAAATAGTTCAAACCACTTTAGAAATAAACAAAATCCATGTTGAGTTTTAACACATGCATGAATAATATTATTTGTTTCATTGCATTGTAACCAATCCAGACAACTATTTTTTTTATATATATACAGTTTGAAAACACAAGGAGTCAATAGTTTACAGTATAAACACTTCTTTTTTGGTTTTAAACTTGATCAGATTAAGCTGTGGCTTCAAGCTATTAATCACAATCAGTCTTATTTGAGGGTTTACCATTTGGAGTTCAAATAAATCAACTGAAACCAATAATGGTTATTTCAAAACTTTGACAGTAAAGTACACTCTACAAAACTGATATTTCTACTTTGTCAATTACTACTAATAATAAAAAAACCTAAAAATAATAGGGAACAGAATGTATCAACAATGATATATTTACTATATCCAGTGCCTAAAAGACCTTTTGTATAACACTAATCATTTATTTATCACAAAGTTTTGTTAAAAGAAACATTTGGTAGGAATGCTAACAACAAAACTTCATCAATATTGGTAAAGGTGTACCATGTAAAATCATGAGACAGTAGACTTAACTAGCAATAAATTGAAAGTCTTATCACTGAAAACAACAGTCAACATGCTCTTATTACCTTAACACTAATAGAAAAGGAAATTTGACAAATAATTATTACAGATATTTTATGAACAGAACAAGATAAGTATAGTTATTGGCTTTAGAGTTCTAAATGTAAAACCTTACAATAACTCAACAGTCAAATATAATTCAGATTTTAAAAAAAGATTGAAAAGAATATTACTTACCACAAAATGACCCAAGTTTGGAAAGATCGTGGAAAACTTTTTCTTATCAAACACTTGCCCAAACCTAGGAGAAATCACCCATTTTTTGAAGTCAAAGGTACTATAAAAGCTAAAAAATCTCTTCAGCAACTCCTCTGTAAAAAAAAAAAAAAAAAAAAGAGTGAGAGAGCTTGAAATAAAATGTTTAGAAAACAAATTATAATTCAAAGTTTCAAGACAAACATATGGAAAAAAACTGAAGAAATATTACAGACAATATTTATATGATGAAACATTTCAAGTACTCCTTGTTGCTAGAAATCAATAACATTAAAAATGATTAAGAACCAAAAACTCTAGATTTACCTTACTTAGTTAACAGCCTCAAAGCTATTGTGATTTTATTTAATATTTCAGGATGACAAGTATATTACGAACTTGTCAAACAGTATGTGAAAGGACTTTCCAAACAGCTAGAGTTTATTCACAGTAAAACTAGCATGACCCACTTCATATGGCTGGAGTAATAACATTTGGCAAGCTTTATATTAATTGCAAATAATTAATGATACTATGCATTATGAAATCCAAATTTGTCTTGAAACATTCTGGATATTACTGAAAATATTATAATCCAGGTTAAAAATCTCCCTTTAAGTTTGTATTCAAGTCAAAATTAATCCATAATGTTTGTTGACGTTGAAAACAGTAATGTTACATAATAACAAGTTAATATTTTGTAAATGGTTTACTGTTAAAAACATATCACAGAAGAACATAACACATGTTCTTGTGTTTTACAATCATAAGTTTCAAGCTTTTGATAAGCACAATTTTATAGAGTTTTAATTAACTATTTCAAATTGTTTGAAAGACCAGTGGTAAGTTTTGGTCCAACCTTTGCACAAATGCTATTTGAGTGCTAAGTTGTCCTTAACTTAGTAGCAATAAATCAGAAGAAAGGCAGTCAATCAATATCACCTATTGATGACACTTGGGTTAGTCTTTCCCCAATGAATAGTGGGAGTGACCAACACTTATAATGACCCAAAACTGAAAGGGCAAGCATGTTCAGTGAGAGATATTCAAACCTGTTGCCCACAGACTAAGTTGATCTCCCTAACCACAAGGCTAGACTTAAGTGCTAAGTAAATTAAAATATTTTACAATTAATTCTGGGAAGAAACATTGCTTACAAAATGTATTAGAGAGAGTCAGTAAGCAGTCTATGAGATGTGCTGATAAATCAAATAAAAACTAATCACATCAAACATTAACTGTTCAAAAAATAAGGGTAAATCATGAAATTATTAATATACAACAAGACTGCTGTAATTGGAAAGGTGATTATTGCAAAGAAAATATTGTAAATGTTTGTATTTCTCAGTAAATAAGCAAATATATCTGGTAAACCTGAAAGAACCCAGTGGAAAGCCCAGTTCAAACAGAACACAATTACACAAAAGCAAAAACCACTCCTGTGGCTAGAGAAGAACTTATGGTAAGTTTACATATAGTGACAAATGATTAGTTTTAAGGTTTTATCCCACCACTAAAATAATTGTACTATATAATAGTTTCTTTACTAAAGAAGATAAACAAGACCAAAAGGTAATATTAATTTGTATTTCTACCTGCTGGTCACTGTATACCAATGAAATGCTTCATTATTTATGCTCAGGAATATATTTTATTTAAGGTAAAAATTGTGAAGGTATTTCTGGAACACACTGTATTCTTCATGATGAAAAGAATCCTACTTGAAGTAAAAATGTATTCTAAAGACAGCTGGCATGGGTATTAAAACTTGAATTAATATAAAGAACAGAACAAAATTTTGACTTTCTTAGGTTAACCTGTTTGTTAACATAAGGTAAAAGTGTTGTTCTATACTTTATTTTGATTAAAGTTCTAATACCCATACCAGCCATCTTTAGAATACACTGTATTTTTCTTTTATAACTACATCTCTACAAACATGAAAGATAAAAGTTATTTTAAACTCAAAATAAATAATAAAAATTATATCTTGATCACCTATTTTGGCAAACTTTCATTTCAAACACATCACTTACCTCCACTTAATTCATTAGCTGATGGACTGATTTTGGAAGGATCATTACAAAATGCACAGTCTATGCCATCCACTTCTCGAGTATCATCTAAACAGAATAATTACTTAACTTCATACATTAATAAAACAAATATGAGATACCTCACTATTCTTGTATAAGAGTATTAACAGAAACAGACAAAATGCTTTTGTATTCAATTCATAAAAATACAAAAAATACATAACATCTGTCAATACAGAAGAATTTCATTGAAAGTTCTAGCAAACTAACTTCTTGTTTTCTCTAAAATCTTACAAAAACTAAGTATTTATCAAATATTTACATAGGCACTAGGACAAGTTTTGTTAAGACCCTGATTGTAAAATGAATAATTAAAACCAATTTCAATAAGTAAACATTACCAGTTTTTAATGCTTTACCCTTTCATCAAACTAGTGAAATTTCCACCAGTGAAACACTTATAAGATTATTTAGTACACATAAAAAAGAAGTTTACAACTAAAAAGAAATTAAAAATCTCTCACAACATATGACTCTAAGATGCCATCTTTAGGTAGCCATGCTTCCATATAATATTTCAACTAGGTCACTGTTTAGCATTTTACACTCATTCAACTTGTATGTATCTCATTCTAACTTTTTGTTACCAATTTAGAACTTTTACTGGAGACTTAAAAAATTTGTCTAAAATTTCAAAATTCAATAGTCTTCAGATATTAGCAACTGGTCATCTATTAGTCCTTGGATAAAACTCTTATACAATGAAGTTTTTATTTATTTATTTAGTAATCACTTAAACATTAGAACGTTCTCAAACGTGACATTAATAACAACTAGACCATGAATACTGTTTCAGTTTTAAAATATTCTTGACTGATAATATATAATTATGTTATTAAAAAAAAGAAAGACAACAATTTAATTTTTTTTACTACCCTGTACACTGTACATGGTTTTAGTTAAATAACTGCCAAAAGTCAGTTAATATCCATGTTTTAAACATAAAGGCCAAAACAAACAAGTTTTAAAAATGTAAGAAAGTGAATTTACAGAAGAAAATAAAAAGTTTTTTTTTCCCCTAACCATGAAACAAGAAATAGTTTTTATTTCATGTAAAATATAAAATTAAAATATAGTTTACCTGTCAAATTCCTTAGTTCTAATACTGATGGTAAGACTGGTGGATCACAAGACTGCAGGAAGAATATGATCATCCAGTTGAATGCATAGCTGGTAAGTTTGTGGCCAGAGCAAGTTAATATAAGTCTTTTAGCCCAGTAATGAAGTGTCATAATCAGAGGTGTGACTCGTGGATCCAGCAGGCCATAAAGCCTCAACAAATGACTATTGTGAATAACTAGGCTGATGAAGACACAGAAAACACATTTAAAAGAAAGGATAACAATAATTATTGTATTATTTAGAAGCGGTTTAGTAACACACTACTTTAATTGCAAAAAATGAAACTTAACTTGAAGCTTACTTTTTTACTCACCTCATTTTTCAATACCCTGTACAAGATTAATTATGAAAAAAATGCTTATATCAAAGTTCAAAAGCTAAATTACACATAGTAGCTCAATGATAACTCAAATATTTTGACAGTATGAAATTTGTTCAACTAAGTAATAATAAAAACACTCAACATTCTAATAACAATAATAAACACAAAATATTTTTATTTGATGCTTTAAAAGGTTACTCTTCACACATTCTGTGCCTTTGATTTTTCATTTTCTAGTAGATTCATATTTTTATTATCTCATTAATGTTTTTTTAAAGTTTTCTTTATCTACTCAAGTACTAATTGTTATTTTTGTGTATTATTTATAACAACCATGTAAAATAAGTAACAGAAATCAATATTTTCAATTATTTTTACTCTTCAAGTAATCAAAACATTCCTTTTATGATTAATCATTTATTAATTCAAGGTAGTCTATTGTTATGACTTACAATATTAAAACTAATTAAAATTAGCATTTCTGATTGTTATTTCTTTTAACAACTCCAACTACCTAATTATCATGACAGAATAATCCATTGTAACCTATTAACAAATAAGCTTGGCAGGTGATCAATTAGCAAATTCCACTGTTTGGCCAGCTTTATATTACAGCTTTCAGGCTTGGAAGGAAATGTGGCAAATTTTCCATCACCAGTACAAGTATTTGGCCAACAACAATAATATACTCTTATTTTATGAATATTGTAACAGCATTCAGAACATAACTTCAAGTTCATGTTAAAAATCTGATAAAGGTATCTAATTTAACACTACAACCAGATATGATAAAACTCACTACGTGTAACACTTAAGATGCTGGATATAGCAATTACCACACCCTTACTGTTAAATAAAATATTTTTTACAAATCCAATTAAGATAATTACAATGCTCCATAAACCTTACATAGTAGGTGCTTTAATTCGCCAATTACAGTGTTCTATGTTTTGCTCATTTAATAGCAAGTGCTTATTAAGGAAATAATAAGGTACAGTTTATAACAAATATAGATGACACTTCCATTATAAAATATCACACAGTTAATTAATTCTGCAATAACTGCTCTTAATGGAAGTAATCTAAAAAAAAAAAGAGACAACCCTAAAACTGCATTTTAGTTGAAATTCGATGATTGATACTGTTATTAATGTGTATGTCATGAGACTACATTAATTTGTCATTAGTTCCTTCACGTTTTATTACATTTAGTCAGTATCATAATCAGCCAACAACAGATATTACGATGCTAAGTGCTAATTCTTTTAACACAGATGTTTGACATTTCATTGAAATATCCCCTTGGGTAAGGGACACACCACCTATCATAGTTAACAAAGAAAATAAAATGATGTAATTTTAATGACCTACTGGATGAAACATCGACACCATTAAAGTACCAAAACTAAACGACTAATAAATTTTTTTAATTCTCTGTATTACTACCACAAGTAGAAAACTTATGATATGCTAGCATATTACAGCCCTACGTAAAACAACAAACAAATTGTAATTTCTCAAATTCATAATTAAGTACAGAAAACCAACCTGCTTTTAGAAGAAATGTCACAATGCACATTAAAGCCAGAGTGCAGGAAGTGAATAATTGGACAACGTTTACTTGGGATAAACAATACATTTCTACATTTTGGAATCTTGCGTATTACTTTAATTATGAACTTTAACTGCATTTCTTCAGGCATCTTGTGAAGTGTATCAGCAGACACCAAACCACTCATAATATCATGTACAGAAGGTAAATCTCCACACTTTGAAGTGTCAGATGAACTGAAGTCCTGAGGAAGATTTAGAAAAAATATTAACTTTTAAAGCAAACACATAATTTGTAACCTGGGAAAAAATGTAAGCACTATAAACCTGAAAGAGTTGGTGAAATCAGGAATCTTGCAACACAATTCATAATAACATAAAAACTTATTTTGGCTGGTTGTGGATACCTTAGCTTTCAAATCTCAGAATGAAACAAAAAATACTCAAATAAAAAGGCCTTTTCTTCCCAATTTTTTATGTGTTTTATGTTTCTAAATATTTTAATCACTTTAAGAAAAAAATGTCAAATTTAATTACTATAAAAATAATACCATAATCCTGAATGCTAATTATAACAATAATTTACATTTTTTTCATAAGAAAACTATCTGTTTTTATAAAAGAAAAACGTTAAATACTTTTAAAACAAGTATTAAATAATTACTTAGTAACACACATAACAATAACTTCATATCAACCATTTCTTGTTAGGGCTATTTTTATTTTATAGTCATTGTATCTAATACAAATGGTTGAGTGCATTATATTTACTCTCTATTGAAGTTTTGTCCATGATTTTAAAAAGCCTTTACTGAGTCAAAGTGAAAGACAATTTTTGAATTAAGAACAATTATACTTCTTGTTCATCTTACAATTTATACATTTCATATGTGTAGTTTCAAGAATATCCTAAATGAATATTAAATTAGTTTTATGTTGTGGTAAAACTTTGCACTTACCTCTTAGTTTCTGTACCCTAACAACAATAAAGATCAACAATGTACAGTAAAATGAGAATTTTAAAATTGTAAAATGAAATAAACAATTTGATTTTTTATTCTTTAAATGCATCATTTGTAAGCATATTTTTAATTATCTTCACAATTTCAAATGTTAAATTTTTCACATCTGTTTTATTTTATTATTTTACCAACTGGCTTTTTCCAAGAAAGCAATAAATTACAGTAGAAACAAATTATCAGCTTTATATAAATGGAAGTACTTCGTAGCATAAATTACGTCAACATTTGCACTCAGGCATTTAATTCACTAGGCCTCCCTCTCTTCTTTTTTTTTAACCCAACTATGTTGTTCACACAAAAATTAATGTGCCTTATGCATTTTAGATCATACAAAATACACCAGTTACTACTACAATTTACATGACTTTCTAAATAAGCTACAAATAAGTTAGTGCTTGGAGCAACAACTGCTAAGTGCAGATCACCTAATTCTTCTCAACTCCTAACTTTTGCAACAAAATTAAAAAAGATGAGTGTAAGTTCAAAACACATGGGAAAAAAAGCTCTTTCTATTGGTTATAAACATATCCATCAAATATGACAAGATTGAGATAACTACTTGGAAAGCTATGGAGAAACGGGAAGAACTTTCTTGGTTGGTTTGACAAATTTAGAAATCAAGAAGGCACGAGATTTAAACTTTATAGTGTTTGTCATAATAATACAGTTTGTGTTCAATTGGTTGGACTAAAAGCTACATTAGGGAGGAGATAAACTCTGTAAGAATTCAGGCAGCACAGATACTTTACAAACAACTGAAGATTAAAAACTTCAAGTAATTTCTTTTGAAATTAAGAATTTCAAACTTGTAGATGATATAAAAATTGAAAATACAACAATTTTTAATGCCAAGTTTACTGACATATATTAACATTCAAAATTTAAAAACTTTATTATAACTGTGCAAGACATCAGGGCAAGCTCAATTTAATCCAGACATGTGTACACAGTTAAAACATTTTAAAATCTCACCACCCCATTACAGTACACATCACCAGATTCAATCATACTCTATCTAATGCCAATGGATCTGGAGAGTTGACTTGTGGCTTAGTTTCCATTGAAAATAGCTGTCACGTAATGTTGCCATATCCAAAGCATATCGCTGCTTCTGCAGGCTTTCTATAAGTCATCTAGTATATAAAGATTGTCACTCAGCAACAGTTTAAACAGCATAATCATGCAGAAATACATACAGGCTACAACTAACAACTTCATTAAAATGTCTTCATAAAGAATAACATGAATAAGGGTTTCATTCATTAGCTGACTGAGGTACGCAACATACATCCTTTGTACCTCACTTGCAGATGGAGTTACTTCTTGAATATGTTGCATGCTGTTGCTGGGACACATGGACAGTTTTTGCCATTGACTATTTTGTTCACAGATTCTTACCTGCTACAAGACACCACACTGCTTACCATAGCTAGACATGAATTGTTGCAGCTTTCTCTTCAAATGGTCCTGATTCTTCACGTTGAACAATATTCCTTTGTCTTCCAATGCCACTAAACACCAGGGATATCCCCATCTTTTAAATCCTCAAATTGAGCAAATCTTTACAACCCAAGTGTTTAAGTATTCTGTGTCAAAAACGACCATTACATACCCTTTCTAATAAAGTTAAATCTTTGACGACATGACACTACCTACAAAATTACAAACAATGTCAAAATACGGTTCTGATACACTATATTTTACAACTTTGTAATTAGCTTTAGTCATCAGCAGATTTAATGATTCATACATCCAAGATTGTTTTAATATGTAACACACCCAATCCTGTAGTTGCTGCATATTGTGGTTATTGAATTACCTGCTTGATCAGTACGAATTCAGTATTGATGGTTTGAAATGGTAAATCATATCCTAAGCTACATACTAAATTGTGAGGGCAAGAAAAACAAACAAACAAAATACAAAATCTTTTCACAGTGCTTCTATATTACCTTATTTACCAAATGATTAATGTCTAAAAACATATCAATGTCACATGTCTTAATTCCAAATCCATTGACACTTGATCCATAAAGGCATAAAGTACATCCTGGAAAATATTCTTGCAGGGCATCCTGAAGAAATCTACAAAAATTCTCTCGTTCAAGTATTTCTTCCTTAGACAACTTCAAGGTGTTTCTCAACATCACCATCTGGTTATCCATCTTGTGAAAAGAAAAAGTATAAATACTGAAGTGTCAAACTTTAAGATCTGGTATTACATGACCAGACTTTGACATCTGGTATTACGTGATCAGACTTTGAAATAAAAAACAAGTTTCAGCTTGACCTTTTTTATGAATTTAAACAATGACTCTGTAATCATCATAATTATTTCTAAATACATAACTAGGGTGCAGGACTTAATGTGTTCAGTTTCAACAATACTAAACAATAAAATGGGTTTAAAACCTCCCTGAACTGCCTTACTCTTTCTATTACTCCAAGGTTATTTTCACTATCCAAATAATTGTATTATACATAATGATTAAAAACAAAAAGGAAATCAAATAACACTAATTTTTCTTTCACTTTAGCCTCCCACACATTTTATCCTTCAAGCAAAGTCACTGTTTAAAACTCTGTACTTGAGAAATTCACAAAATAACTGGAGCCTTAGATTTGGCCAGGATTTGCAACAAATTAAAAGTTAAGTTTTATTATTACTTTCATGTACTAAAAGCACGCAAACAACACTACATCACCAAGTTCAATTTACAATGAAAATAAGCTTAGATTTACATGAAATTTCTATTATACACATGCAAAAAGTGATAAACCTAACCTTCATGTGTAGTACTTAGGTAAATGTTTCCAAAATTAGACAAAGTTTCATGAAGAAAGATGTAGATGCACTTCATAAATAACGATGTACAGCTGCAATAGTATTCACTAGTATAAGCCATGCCATATCACACAACATGTTTAGCTCCTGTACATTTGGTTAACAACATTTTCAAACATTCAACAGTACAATTCTGCTATGAATGCCCTAATAGCTAGAGGATTGTATTACAATATATACATATATATATATACATGTTAAAAATTAAGTACAAGAAAGCAAAGTGCACATATCAACCAAGATCTCCAAGTGTTGACAACAAAATTTAAATTCAAGTATTCTAAAGTAACTGGAGCATTTTTTCCTTCTCACATAATGCATATATTTATCCTCCTTACATCAATAAAAATCCCAATGTTTTAGTACCAAATAAAACTTTTGGATTTTCTCTTAAGTGAAATTTAAGTTGTTTTTTTACTGCAATACAAGACAAAAACTCACTACTCACTGTGTCCTCAGAAATGAATTTATCCACCAGAGTTTTGTGATCTACAGGTACAGAAAATGGTTTTGATCCGAGTAACTCTGCTCTTTTATAGAGACTATCTGACTTCAGTTTCCGTGGTTTCACTTGAAGTTGATAACGATGAATGATAAACGAGTTTTTCATACCTAAGGCTGCAGCTACTGAACTTTCATTTTCAAATTTCACAAAGGCAAATCTTCTCTTTAATGAGGAAGTTAATAAAAGTGAAGAAACATGTATATACTATCAAGCATTCATTTTAACACAAATAAATCTCAGTTTATAATCTTTTTTATAAATTTTAAATTAATTACGGAGATAAATATATTGTTTATAATACTACCTAAGACATATAGAATTGTCAGAAAACTACAAATAAACATGCAACTTACAAGTAATATAGATTAATTTCCATTTTATAATTAATAATTTCAGTAAAACACATTTTCAGAATTTCTTTATTGCTTCTTCTATTGCAATAAAAAATATTTTCAATAACCAGCCAGTTAGTAAACTTGTAAAATCTTGCACTATTAACCAACTAACTAGAAAACAAATGGAACTAGGATTATATTTATTATAAACAGACTGGTCTTAATCAGAGCAATATATTAAAAATACATCAACTGATCAAACAGAAGCTTTTCTAATAGCTTATCATTTTAATACTACAAGTACAATAGCCCTATGAATAAGCACAGAACTGCAGGACATTCAGTGAGAGGTTATTAGTAAACGAATAAAATGATAATTAAAATACTGCACCAATAAAGTACAGAATGCCCCAAAATAATCCTACTCTTGTAGAAAATCAGAGCTCTTCAGATTTCTGCTCATTTTTAAAATTCATACATTTAGACATTGGATAATTACTTCCAGTCACATCTGATATTTTAATAAACTTCAAAGTGCCTGATTACTGAAAAGTTACAAAATAACAATTCTACACATTCCAACTCACACAAATGATGCCCTCAGTAACCTGCAAATGTTCATGTACAGGTAACAATTTAAACTAACAAGAATACAAGCATCAAGTGTGACCAGAAGCAAACCATAAATTCTATACTCTCTCTTACATAGTCAAAAAAGGCTACTACTCAAAGTACACTTGGCAATACAACTGCTTTTTAGTTAAAATATAAAATTGTGAAATGGTTTTGCTTGATGAAGTGTCTACATATAACATAAAATATTAACATTTTTTGAGTAGGTACATGAAACCAAAGAAAGAGAAATTTATGTTGGATTAAAAAAATTACAAGAATTTAAAAAGAGAAGTGACTTTGACAGACAATGGCCTTTTCCATCTCACTTTTTTAATGTTCTAAACACCATTGTAACAGTTAAGAACTTTTATAATATGCAAAAAAGTATTTCTAATGGTTTGTGGGATGTGTCACTTAAAAAACAAACAAGCTTTTAATTGTCTATACCCTTGACAATCCTAAACTGATAGTTTCTGTTTGCACAGACAAATAGGTTATGGCAGGCCATGCATTTCAAAATACAGCTTAATAGTTTTATTGATAGCATCAACATCACACTGCCAAATTGCATGCCCACATAAATGTCCAGTACTCAAGTGTTAGGTGGATCAAAAACTCACACAGAAGTAGAAAACTTACTTTATTCAAAGATGGAAGTTTCTTCCAATGACACACAATCTGTTATTTGCTTTAGATGTCATTTAAACAACATACCTAACTGAGTACTGAAGCTCACAGTTTTGTTGCTCAACATTCCTACATATTTCTTAAGATACGAACTTCTAATTGCAATTTCTTGATCAATCTAATAAATTGACGATGTCTTCACAAATAAAATAAAGTCATCTCAGCATTATGTGACTTTTAGAATGACCAGATTTCCAAACCACAAAACTGGGATGGACTAGCCCACATTTCAAAATGTTTCTTTTGTTTTTTCTTGGCAGTATTATTCATATGTTCAATCTCCTACCAGATGATATTAAAAACACAGCTTTACAAACAATGCACTCAACTTTGATATCCAACTCACTTGTCTTTAAAAAGTGAAACTGCTTTCAAAGTACCAGGGAAAACACACTTTCTTTTCAGTATTTTGACATTATGATAAATTAAACATTTTCAATAATAAAAATATCTCAGAGAACTGTCCATAACATTTTATCATTCACCCCATATTCACCAAGTGATAAAGGTCTACTATAGTATTGCTAACTAACAAAACCTACACAGACCTTGGTTTACCACCATGCACAGATAAAACTTGTGAAAGAGTTTAGCAGCAGCAGAATTATAACAATCAACAAGTTAAGTATTCCTATTATATTTGTGACATGATATGAATAACAGTTTAATGTCTTCATCATAAAACTGTGATATTTTGAGTGCCCCAAAAACTTTTTAGAACATTGAAAAAACAACGATAAAATGCGACTCCCCAACAAAACTACAATGATCTATGCTAAAACATTAAACCAAGCTTCCCCCTTCCTGCACTTAAACTCTCAAGTGGAGAGTAACATTACTAAACAAGATATGCTAAGATAAGGTGCTATGGCTAGAAATTGTAGTTTTTGGTTGTCTTAAGAGAGTTAATACTTCATTTTGCACAATAAAACAAATCAATTTTAGTGAAACAAAAAACTCTTACCATTTCCTTGTCAATAATCACTTGTCTCACTTTTCCTATCTTGGAGAAAAAGTCACTTAATTGCAACTCATCCATGTTTGGAGGAAATCCTTCAACATATATAGTTCTCTGGGCTTCTTTCTCTCGCTGATGTTTGAAAGCAAGATTGGCTATGTGTTTCTTACCACTGTAATGAGTTTTCCTATTACCTACGTTTTGTAAAGTATGAACTTAATATTAGAAATATACTTCAAGAAGTGAAAATCAGCAAGTTATTTATAATGGATTGTCTGAGAAGTTTTTTAAACAGGCATCTTCATTACTGACAACATTATTAATGTCACTCATAACTGGATTAAGTTTAGAAAAGTTTGTATCAATGTTGAAATGAACAGTACTTCAATATTATAACAGTTATTAATTTGTGTAGATAAAACGATAAGTGACTCCTAACCATAGACAATACTACATTTATACAATACTTTAGTACCCTAGGAAACCCAATAAAATTATCTGGTCTTAGGGTCCTAGCATAATTCTTATTTATGCCTAAACACAAAAACTGGATTTAGAGCATAGAGGGACATACACTGTTCTGGTTTTGGTTTGGTTTGTTTCAAATTTCACGCAAAGCTACTCGGGGGCTATTTGTGCTAGCCATCACTAATTTAGCAACATAAGACTAGAGGGAAGGTAGCTAGTCATCATCACCCAATGTCAAATCTTGTGCTACTCTTTTACCAATGAATAGTAGGACTGACCATCACATTATAACACCTCCCTGACTGAAAGGGCAAGCATGTTTGGTGTGATGGAGATTAAAACCCACAACCCTCGGAATATGAAGTTGAGTGCCGTAACCACCTGGGCATGCTGAGTCTGTTGTTCTGGGAAGAACCTTGCTTCTTTTGTGTTTTTTTCTTATAGCAAAACTGCATCTGTCTATCTGCTGTGTCCACTGAGGGGAATCAAACCCCTGATTTTAGTATTGTAAATCCATAGACTTACCAATGTCCCAGTGGGGGATGAAACTCATGTTAAATTTAGTTTTATAACAAAGCAATGCATATATCAATCTGTTGGTTTTCAGGAAAAATGAACAGAAAAAAGAATAAACCAACTTAATGTTAAATAATATGTGCCTTATGTGAAAACTTCAATATAATTGTTCTTAAATGGAGAGAATTTGCATTTCTGCACTAAACTGCCAGCAAATTGCCCCCTGGTGACATGTTTCTTCAAACAAAGCTTGTTGAAAGTTAATTAGCTGAATTGTTTCAGAATATGGACCTCTGGTTCAGTAAGAAAATAAAGACCTACCCTTTGTTAACCTGAAGATGACATAAGAAGGTTGAAATGTTGTTCTGTACTTTATTAGTAAAAGTGTTAATACCCTTAATACCCATACCAGCCATCCTGAGATATATTTTTACTTCAAGTAAGCTTTTTGTAATCACAAAAGACCTACCCCATAACTCATATAATTAGTTTTACAATGTCTTAACTGACTTAAACAAAACACACAAAAAATCCCTACATATATAATTTACTTTCTAAAATATTATGCAAAAGATGAGTTTATTTATATAAAAGTAATAAATGGTCTTGAACCTAAAACTTGTAAAAATAATTATACAGATACTGATGTGCGTCTTCTTTACTACAACTATTCATACACTCGTATTCTGAATATATAGCTAAGAAAAAACAATGGTAATAAAGCATTTCAGGTTTATCAGGCCTACTTGTTTGCCAACTATTATACATTTCACTCATTGTTCAAGTTCTCCTATCTACCAATGAAATAATCATGGACTTAAAAATGTTTTCAAAAACTATTTTTGAATAAGTTTTGATGAAACCATAAAAATTCCACCCTCAAGTGTTGAAGAGAGAGTTGAAACTGCAACAATTACATGCAGCACAACTCTGTGGCGATCGTAATTGATACAAAATGTCTTTTATTTATGCAAACATTCACTTTTGCATGTCTGTAAACAAGTTTTATTCCAATAAAACTTCCAAACATCTATTACATTTGTTGTTGTTTATTTAAAGAATCCAGAAATCCAGCCACTTCTCACAGAGTTACTGATGACCATGAAATACTACTCGTACATTAACAGGTTTGTAACTTTATACTTCAGATTTGGTATCTGCATAGTCAAAAACAGTGTTTGTCTTATTATTCATGCAACGGAAAACATATACACACACACGTCACAACTTCCTTTTTTCAGGGTTTTTATTATCATAAGAAATAACAAGAAACATTATAAAATATACTTTATTTCCTTTAGGAGTTATGTTATTTTCCTTACTAATGTATTCATTTCCTTTCCAGTGTTCAATGCGACTCGGGGCATATATTAGCACAACAAAGAATAGTTTCTCTAGAAGTCGTTTTTCACGCACTTTCAACTTCAAGTAAATAAACTCATTTATCCAGAGTCATCATTTTTTAAAACAAATTACTTGACATTATTTTGAATCAGCAGCGTTTGGAATTTTAATTTTATGCAGTGATAACAATTACTAGTATTATCAATATCACATTGCATTATTATTGGAATAGTACACTCTGTTACTTGCATATTTAACGATATTATTTTGATACCCCGTTACTTACTTTACTGTACTTACTTTCCCCAGATGGTATAAATAAATTACAAATGTCGCACAATTCTTGATTCATAATAAAACGATAGTAGTCACTAAACAACAAAAATAAAATTTAAATGTAATATGGAACGAAATACACGCCTACTGCTGCGCACACAAAAATATTTTGATAACACTGGCGTTATGTCACAGGTATTTTGCCCTCTACAAGGAATTTTGTTTAACAATGTTTTTCGCGCTGAAATTTTATGATCATATACGAAAGAAACGTCCAGCGCGTTAACTAAAAAACAACAAGAGTGAGCAAAAATACAAAATTAATTTAATAATAACTGCTCAAATTTAGAAACAAAAAATTCATTTTAGTATGTGTTCACTATTAAGTAACATTGATTTTTGGTTGAGCAAGATATCTATTTAGAATCAATCTAAAATGAGCTTGATAATGAAAATATCTAACAATAAATGTATTTTTTTTACCGTTTATAGAGATTAACTGAAAGCCTTCTCTAACTGGCGAAGTATGATAATACGTCATTAAATTTCTCGCCCCTAGTGGCACGACAATGATTTTTAACGCTAAAAATTAGGTTTCGATACCCGTGGTAAGCAGAGCGAAGATAGCTCAATGTGTACTTTTGTACTTAAACTACAAATAAATTTATCTAAGTTATAATTACTATGTTCAACCCACCAACGACTCAATGGAACATTCAATAGCTTATAACGATAAAAAGTCGATATTCGGTGGTTGCAGTTGCCAGAGCACAAATTGCACACTGTATAGCTTGGTTGTTAAAAATAAAACAATTGGACCCAGTGACATACATATACTCTTCAAAAAAAGAAACGCAAAAGGGATATTTTTTATTTTAAAGAGAAATATATGTACTAACATTACAAGCTCATAGTATGTGATGTTACACGTGTTAAGGCACTGATTGTCAGACCAAAATGACAATAAAAGTTGTGCACTTTGAAAACGGATGAAAACAACGGATTTTTCGCCAAAACGCATTCGTGTCCAATAAATTTGTTTGAGAGATCTGCATGTTCTGCAAGTGCAACATGTGCAAAATCCCTATAAAAGTGACGGGTTCTCGGTTTCCATAGCTCAGTGTTAAGCCACCGACACGCAATACAGTTACGCCAAGACTGACTGAAGCACAACGCAACAACGCAATTGGTCGCTTGGAAGCAGGCGAATCTCGATCAGATGTTGCCAGAGCTGTGAATGTCCACCCAAGCACCATCACAAGGCTATGGAATCGTCACCAACAACATGGATCAACTCGTGACCGTCCACGATCTGGCAGACCTCGTGTGACCACGCCCGCACAAGATCGCTACATCCGGTTACGTCACCTTCGGGATAGGACCACCACTGCGACGTCTACTGCCTCAACCATACCAGGGCTGCGTAGGATTTCCGATCAGACCGTACGCAACCGTCGACGAGATTCTTAGGCCCCATGTGCAACCCATCATGGTGAACGTCAACGACGTTTTTCAACATGACAACGCCCGTCCTCACACAGCCCGACTCACCACTGTCTTCTTGAGACACCACAACATCAACGTTCTTCCCTGGCCCTCCAGATCACCAGATTTAAACTCCATCGAACATCTTTGGGGCGAGTTGGACTGACGTCTGCGACGGCGACAACCTCAACCGCAGACTCTACCTCAGCTTGAAGCACCTTTGCAGGCTGATTGGACAGCCATTCCACAGTATGTGATTCGTCATCTCATCGCTTCCATGGGCAGGAGAGGCCAAGCAGTTATTGATGCTCACGGGGGTCATACTCGTTATTGACGTTGAGTGATGTTAAACGTCAACTAGTGAGCGTGGACTTCGCTTTTGCAGATTTTGGATGTTCAGCAGTGAATGTGCAAAGTTTCACACATGTCATACAGAACTACCCGGAATAAACTTGTTAACAATTTGTCTCAAATTTTGCCTTTTGTGTTTCTTTTTTTGAAGAGTATACCATCGCAGCAGTTACAGAACTTGAAGCCAAGAGTGTCCGCGATTACGTTAATTATTTTTTCTTTCCTTACTTCTGGGCAAACCATTATGACAATACGAACCAGAGGAGACCACATGTAAAGGTCAGTTCTTTAAATCACCAGTATAGAGCAGGTAATATGTCCAGCATGTGATGACAGAGCTTCAGATTTTAAAATATGGACGTGACCAAATAAACCTTGTGCAGAGGAAGGTGGAGCAATCTTTTTCTTACCACTCTAATTCTGGTTTTTGTTAGCAAAAGATTATAGTCAACTTTTGCATTAAGCTTAAAGCTAAATACAACATTATGGCTATGTTTCAGAGGATAAAAACAAAGACTATTGTCAGAATTGGACTTCTCTACATCAACTTAGGAATTCTTAAAAAAAAATGCTGGGAACGTACAAAAACTCCAAAAACGATGGCAGATATAAGCATATTTCTAATTCAAAGCTGCAGACATACTTTACTAATGAATAAAAGTACAGTTTGGTATCAGTATTGTGTCCATCTCAAAGTTAAACCTATCTCACAAATATCTAATTTGTCCTCAAACACTAGACGTTCCAGGATCTAGTATGTGGAAGCTGAAGTAGTTCGTTGCGTATAGATTTAAGAAGCAAAAGATGTCTGTTTCTTTGTTTTTGGAATTTTGCGCAAAGCTATTCGAGGGCTATCTGCGCTAGCCGTCTCTAATTTAGCAGTGTAAGACGAGAGAGAAGGCAGCTAGCCATCATCATCCACCGCCAAACTCTTGGGCTATTCTTTTACCAACGAATAGTGGGATTGACCGTCACATTATAACGCTCCCACGGCTGAAAGGGCGAACATGTTTAGTGCGACGGGAATTCGAACCCGCGACCCTCAGAATACGAGTCGAACGCCTTAACCCACCTGACCATGTCAGGCCAGAAGCAAAAGACACACAGTATTGAAGTTAGAATAAAATAAAACAATTTATTTGAAACAAATGGTTAAAAACAGAAAAATGTCTAGTTAAAAAACAACGTACTTTATAGCGCTATAAAGTAAAAATACATCAAAGAAAATGAATAATTGCATTTAGAAGGAGTCTACAAACAATGGAACTTCATGATTAGCAGATCAGTAAGAGAAAGACAGGACTTCTACGGCATGTGTCCAGATGCTTCAAAGCATAAAAAAAAGCCTTCTCTTTCGTATTTCAGGAATGGCATTCAGTGATGTCAAGAAAACCCACATATATATGTAACAACGGCTCGTTTGGGTTGAGAAAATATTTTACGATGAGGAGCGAACAACGTTTCGACCTTCTTCGATCATCGTCAGGTTCACAAAGAAAGACGTAACTGACCGGAAGCTGACCACATGTTTGAAAGGGGTTGTGTAACTGAGTGTCGGAATGTAGAGGGCGGTGTTAGATGTTTGAATATATAATTTTATATTATTTATTTTATTATTTTTAATATAGGTATAAAGGTGTTCCTTTGTATTGGTTTATTTTGGATTTAAATTGTATAAGTAAGGTTTCTTTAATTTTGCGTTTGTTTAGGTTTGTTTCTTTATTTAGTATTTGAGTGTTTTCTATGGTTATGTTGGGTTTGACTTGCAGTGTTCGAAAACGTGTGAAGGTGACTTATGTCCACATATGAATAGTTATTTACAATCTTGGTAAATACATAGCATGGGCATTCTCTAAATATGTAACATCAGCCAGCTCATTCATCAAAGACTCTTTTAATTTCAAGTCTAATCTAAATCAACTTAACCATAAAGCCTTAATGGCCAGTTTCGATGTTATATCCCTCTTTACAGAAGTTCCAACCACTGAAGCCTGCAAGATAGCCTTAGAACTCTATATCCGAGACCCTAACCAATCTATAGACATTCCCAGCATGCAATTAGAAACCCTCATAATATTCACCACGATGAAGACAAACTTCACGTTCAACAATCACAACTATATACAAACAAATGGTCTAAGCATGGGCAACCCAGTATCACCAGTTCTAGCCAATATTTTTATGACACAAGTTTAAACACAAGCAATTAACACAGCATTACATCCACCACTATACTGGTACAGATATGTAGATGACAGTACTGAGATTCAGATCTACAGAACACCTACTTAATTTTTTCAATCACATTAACTCTATACATCCCAATATTAACTTCACATGTGAACAGGAAGAAAGCAATCAAATATCATTTCTTAACCTCAAAATTACAAGAACCGACATACAATTTAAAACAGAAATCCACCGAAAAATAACCCATACTGAACTATACATTCCTTGGGACTCAGCACATGAAACAAAACAAAAACTCAACATACTAAGAAACCAAATAAACACAACCATAGAACTATGTTCACCAGATAAAATTAACGATGAATTAAACAAAATAAAACAATACTTCATCAACATCAACAAGTTTCCTCCACAAACCGTAGAAAACATTATATGCACACACCTAAACAGAAAGCAAAATCAACTAACAAAAATAAATATATCTCACGAATCAAAAACTCACGAAACCGTATACTGCTACATACCATATATTCCCGACATCAGCAGAAAAATAACCAACATTTGGCAAAAACTAGTAACAAAATATGACATTCCAGTTAATACCAAACTTATTCAAAAACCAGGCACAAAACTGAGGTCTATACTATGTAAAATCTACAGTGACAAACAACACACCAACATTATTTATAAAATACAATGTGATAACTGCCACGACTTTTATTTTGGAGAAACAAGGAAAAAAATGGAAACCAGATTCAAAGAACACAAAAAGTCACCTTCACACGTTTTCGAACTCTGCGAGTCAAATAAACGCAACATAACCATAGAAAACACTCAAATACTAAATAAAGAAACAAACATAAACAAACGTAAAATTAAAAAAGCCTTACTTATACAACTTAAACCCAAAATAAACCAATACAAAGGAATGCCTTTATACCTATATTAATATAATAAAATATAATTATTAATAAATTAAATAAATATAATAAATAAAATTATATATTCAAACATCTAACACCACCCTCTACATTCCGACACTCAGTTACACAACCCCTTTCAAACATGTGGTCAGCTTCCGGTCAGTTACGTCTTTCTTTGTGAACCTGACGATGATCGAAGAAGGTCGAAACGTTGTTCGCTCCTCATCGTAATATATTTTCTCAACCCAAACGAGCCGTTTTTACATATATATACAGGAAGGGCATTATTTGAAAGTTCTATAACTAGTCACAAAACACCTCGAGTTTAGCTAGCCAATCAGAAATTTGGATCATAAGAACTTGGAATAATCTTTGTTCTATACGAAAGTAGTAAAACAGACCTCTATACATAAGGTAAAATAGAATACAACTATTTCATGAAACAAAAGTTCTTTGTCCAGATTGACATCAAAATGTTTCACCTCGGGCTGCATTTGGTATATGCCTTTGATCAGAATTAGAAAACTCTATAAAACAGAAAATAGATAACTAAAAAATTAGAGATGGATGGTACACAGAAGGAATACAATAATTGTTATAAGTGAATATACCATATATATTTATCTTATTCATTCTGAAAGCCACTCATTTCATTCTAGTTGACTGTGTTCTAGAGGGGATAATACCTGTTCTGCAGAGTGGGATATTGCTGCAATACTGCATGTTCCTTAATGCAGCTAAGTTCTTCTATAGTGGTCATTTTGGTGATGTCTAGAAGTTGCAGCTTCCAGAGTGTTGTATTCAAAATATCCAGCACCTGAAGTGCTAGTCGTTCTGAATAAATGCAATGTTTCTTGTAAACCAAAGAACATTAGATTTAGACGTTCTGTAACACGTGATATACTCAAGTAACAACGAAATTTCCGTGCAAGAAAAAAGCAAGTATACAAAGTTCATTTGTATTTAGTGTTACAAGAAAAATTAAATTTTTATTCAATTTTGGCTTCATTCTTATTATTCTATTTAACACCACGAATAATTAAGCCACTTGGCATTACTTTGTCATAAATATCTTCGCCAAATATCCAATAACTAATACTTCAAAGATTAATTAAGTTCACTTGAATGTACCATACAATACTAAGACACCATCTTACTTATTACAACCATGCGTGTAGCATGTGAGAGAATTTTATGCAACCAAAAATTATAAATGTAAACTGACAATTCTGGTGAGGTGGAATATCAGTTTCTACCATATAGAAGCAGAAATTCCTTATCTAGTTCACTCCATCAAGACTTGATACACAACCTACATGCACGCTGCATTTTTTAACCACGAAAATACTTCCACACTAGGAGACAAATATCGCAAAAAAATGTAATTCTACGAAGAGGAAAGAAACCGTATTATGCTTCCACAGAAATATCAAGTAATAGCTGTAATACACCAGAGCCTGTTCAATTAATGCAGTCTGAACTGGGATATTTAGTGTGTGAAACAGCAAGTGAGGAATAAGAGCAGTTTAAGATGAGACAAGTTTTCTCAAGAATGTCAATCCCCAAGCATCTGTAGAATAAGTTTGTTTCTTTGTAATTAAACACAAAGCTACACAAAGGGATAGTTGTCTGTGCTGTGCTTCCCATTGGTACCAA